>NC_034409.1:147657848-147723205 GCF_002078875.1 Numida meleagris
AAGGAAAGGAAAGGAAAGGAAAGGAAAGGAAAGGAAAGGAAAGGAAAGGAAAGGAAAGGAAAGGAAAGGAAAGGAAAGGAAAGGAAAGGAGGATGGAAGGGAGGAAGGGAGGAAGGAAGGGAGAGAGGAAGGGAGGAATGAAGGGAGGAAGGGAGGGAAGGAGGGAGGGAAGGAGGGAGCAAGGGAGGAAGGAAGGGAGGAAGGAAGGGAGGAAGGAAGAAAGAAAAAAGAAAACAAAAGAAAAAGGATCCATGTAAATAATAGAGTAATAAGAATGGCTAAAGGCAAGTAGAATGAATATTTCATGTTGATGACAATCAGAATCTTCCCAAATTTCATGTGTTGGCATATGTGCTGAGAAGATAACTATGCAGGCTATGAAAGTAATGTCTCCTATTCTGCACCTACTGACATTCTCCAGAGATGAACACAGGTTGGGTCTCTCGGGTGTGGAGTAGAGGAGGAGAATCACTTCCTTCAGCATGCTGGCCATGCTTCTTTTGGTTAAGCTCAGGATACAATTGGCTTTCTGGACTGCAAGCACACATTGCCAGATTGTATTCACTTTTTTGTCCACCAATACTCTAAAGTCCTCCATAGGACCATTCTCAATCCATTTATCACTCATGTGTTCATGTTTGGGATTACCTCAGCCCAGTGCAGGACCTTGTAGTTGATCTTGTTGAACTCCGTAATGGTATCTCTCATAGTTTATAAACTACAGTCATAACAATTGTGACAAAGTTTGTCTTTCCTAATTTTACCCATCCTTATCTAGTTTTGAACAAATCATACTATGTGGAAAACAGGGGAAATCATTAATGTAGATGTCCATTTTGTCATATCCTTCCTCTTTTATGGCAGGTGTCTATCAATGATTTGTATCTAACACGTGGTCTATTATAAGCTCCTACACCACAAATCAATACAGCTGTTATTTTATATAATGACATTTTGTCCCTTGTGAGTACATCTGTCTTTACTGAAATTTATTGATTTCAGATATTTTTTCCATGTATTTTGATTATTTTGAAGTCTAAGTCTGTCCCCCAGTGGTATTTATTATGTAACACAAATAGATTAAAAACATTGACAGATAGGAAATCAAAATAAAATGTTTTAATCACTATCTAGCATATATCTAGCATATTATCTCCACTTATGACAAACGTATTTTCTGTTTTATTAGTGAGATAACTAATGAAGATATTGAACAGTGCTCATTGCAAGATAAAGCCTTGCTATACTCTTGCAGAGCTATTTGTACTTTCTCAAACTGTCAAAAAAATCGTTTGATATCTGTATTTCACTTCCTTGCATTGTTTTCCATCTCCACAATAATTTCCTAATACCTTATGTCTTAATGTCCGTGGGAATGTCAGGCCTAGTTATCATCTTAAATCAAAATGAATTGTGTATTTCGGAAAGAACATAATCATGTATTCCAGATTGTGATTTCTTTACTTGTGGCTCTTTTTACATTTCTTTATTTTTACATTTTGCTACTAACAATCCCACTTTTGTTCCTAAATACAAGTTTTATACTGTTCTATTTAGAGATCAGTTAGTAATGCTCAGTAACTTAAATCTCAGTTTACTGAAAATTACTTATCATTCACTGTGTTTTTGCTGATTATGACTACTCTCCTATCCTCTTTACTCAGCTTAAAGTTTGAGAAGAACTTTACGTATCTTGTGGTTTTGTGAAGATGTTTCTAATGTATTTTTAAAAAAACCTTTTTATTTTCCTCCGCAGTATTGGTCATCATCAGTTTTAACTTAAGTCACTCAAGAACTCTGAGAAGTTTCATTTTCTCATGAAATTCATTCTGAGTTATCACTATGACTGTTCTGTATCATCTTTAATCTCAACTGAATGAAAAATTAAGCCAAGACACAGAGGTCTATGCTTTATATTTTACTCTACCTCTTAAAATCTGAACTGGTGCCTTTCTTCAGTGAGCATCCTGACAAATCACAAGTTTAAATCCTATGACTGCTCTCCATTGAAGCTAAGACCCTACTGAGGCAAAATTTGACTGTATCTTGAAAAAGTGAGGATAGCCAATATAAGAACCAATTATCTGTACAGAAGTGGTTTGGAATACTCCTTGCAGATTGCCTACAATTTTATTGAAACATCAGAACTTAACAGCATTTCTTAAATCTGAATATGTGACTTGGGAACTCTCATCTGAGATCTAATTGATTAATTATTCTTTCCTGGGTCCCTTCCTTTTCCTTTTCCTTTTTGTCCTTCTGAAGTTTGACTTCAGGCAGGAAGAAATGCAGATGTTGATGCTGAAAGGGAGAAATGCAACCTCAGTTTCTTGTACAGCTAATCAATAGGAGTTAGTGGCTGATTTGGGTAGAATGACTGTCTCTTTGCATACTTCGGTATCTCTGAGCTGATTCTACAGAAAACTTATATCCTTTTTTCTGTCAAAAGCCATCTTATTCTGCAGCTGAAAACCAATCTAACTGTCCCAGTAAGGAGACAGAATTCAATGCTGTCAATCATAGAATGGCTTGGGTTGGAAGGGACTTTAAAGATTATCTGTTTCCCATTCTTCTGCTGTGGACAGGTTTGCTCCCAGCTAGATCAAACACTAGTTCAGGTTGCTCAGAGACTCATCCAACCTGTCCTCGAATGTCTCCAGGGATGGATCATCCACAACTTCTCTGGGCAATTTGTTTCAGCACCTCATCACTCTCTGACTGAAAAATTTTCCCCTAACATCTAATTTAAATCTCCCCTCTTTTTGTTTAAAACTGTTCTCCCATGTCCTATCACTATCAGACTATGTGAAAAGTCAGTCTCCTTCCTTTTTATAAGCTCCTTTTAAGTACCAGAAAGATGCAATGAAGTCTCCCTGGAGTCCTCTCTTCTCTAGGCTGAACAAACTCAGCTCCCACAGACTGTCTTTGCAGGAGAGGTGATCCAGCCCTCTGATCATCTTCATGACTCTGGATTTGCTCCAGCAGTTCTGTACCTTCCTTGTGTTGGGAACCCCAGACCTGGATGCAGTACTCCAGATGAGGCCTCATGGGAGTAGAGCAGAGAAGGAAAATCTCATCCCTCATCCTGCTGGCCACCCCTCTTTTGATGCAGTCCAAGATACTGCTGGCCTTCGGGGATACAAGCCTACACAATGTGAGTGTTCTATTACTTGTTTGTTTCCTTATCTTTAAGTCAGATAAAATGTTGTGAAGAAACTGCAATTAAAAACATATTGAATGTTCCTCAAAATTAGAATTGGCTACAATAATTAAATACATATATATCTTCTTAGACATTTTTTCCCCCACCTCATCTCAAACTTTAAAAATCTATAAATCATATAGTATGACTTTTGGTAGCTTTCCTTAATGATTCCAGGTTTCCACAGATGAATTCTGTTTGAGACCATTTACACAAACTTTGCTGCAAATTCTCATTAAAAATTAAGGAGCAGTAGTTGAAGAAAACTTTTGGGAAATTTTTATGTAGAAAGCTCCTGTATAGAATCACAGAATCATAGGATTTCTCAGGTTGGAAAAGACCTTCCAAATCATCAAGTCCAACCACAGCCTAACCATACTACCCTAACTCTAACAACCCACCACTAAATCATGTCCCTGAGCACCACATCCATACAGATTTTAAACACGTTCAGGGATGGTGACTCAACCACCTCCCTGGGGAGCCTGTCCCAGTGCTCAACAACCCTTGCTGTAAAGAAGTTTTTCCTCATATCCAACCTAAACCTCCCCTGGCCCAACTTGAGGCCATTTCCCCTTGTCCTGTCACCTGTCACCAGTGGGAAGAGACCAGCCCCGCTCTCACTGCAATCACATTTCAGGTATTTGAAGAGAGCAGTGAGGTCTCCCCTCAGCCTCCTCTTCCCCAGACTAAACAGCTCCAGTTCCTTTAGTCTCTCCTCATAGGGCATATTCTCCAAGCCCTTCACAAGCCTTGTTGCCCTTCTTTGGACCTGCTCCAGCACCTCCATGTCCCTTCTGTACTGAGGTGACCAAAACTGAACACAGTACTCAAGGTGGGGCCTCACCAATGCCGAGTACAGGGGCAGGATGACTTCCCTAGTCCTGCTCACCACACCATTCCTGATACAAGCCAGGATGCCATTGGCCTTCTTGGCCACCTGGGCACACTGCTGGCTAATATTCAGCTGACTGTCCATCAGCATACCAAGGTCCCTTTCTGTCAGGCAGCTTTTGAGCCACTGCTCCCCAAGCCTGTAGGGTTGCCTGGGGTTGTTGTGGCCAAAGTGCAGGACCTGACACTCGGCCCTATTGGAACTCATACAGTTTACCTTGGCCCATCGATGCAGTCTATCCAGGTCCCTCTGTAGTGCCTTTCTACCCTCTGGCAGATCAACACTCCCTCCCAACTAGCTGTCATCTAAAAACTTACTGAGGGTGCACTCAATCCCCTCATCAAGATCACTGATAGAGATGTTGAAGAGGCCCCAGCACCGAGCCGTGGGAGACACCTCTCGTGCCTGGCTGCCAATTGGATTTAACTCCATTGACCACAACTCTCTGGGCCCAGCCATCCAGCCAGTGTTTTACCCAGCAGAATGTATGCTCATCTAAACCATGGGCAGCCAGCTTCTCCACAAGGATGCTGTGGGGAACAGTGTCAAAGGCTTTACTGAAGTCCAGGCAGACCACATCAACAGCCTTAAACCAAGGTTTGCATTTTCTTAGTGTCTGTGAAAAGTTTCTGTCTTCCAAGGCCTCACATAATGATAGAACAAGTAGAAGGTTTATCTTATAACTGGGTTTCTGCAAAGACTTTCCGTTGCAAGTGATAGATATATATTTAATCATTATTATTATTATCATAAGTGTAAAATGAAAGCACGATTTTAATCCTTCATGACCAGTGGAACTACTAATGAAGCCAGTAGATGGAACATCAGTGGCAAGTGTGACATCAGGTTTGAAATCATTATGAATCCAAGAAGCAGCTATAGTAAAGTACAACATAGAAATATATTTACAGAAAACTTAAATATTTCAATAGTCAGGCTTGGATTGTGTTGAGTAATTGCAGGGAAAGCAGCTGAATTAACCTGGAAAATATATATATATATATATATATATATTTGAATTTATGTACACGCAAACATAAACACTGATTGTTCCAAAAGTAGTGTCTCTTATTTATTTCCATGGAAACTACAACAGATACGAAGAGCACAGTAACACTATTTGATAGAGCACTTGCAGCTACAAAACACTGTTTTTCAGCATAGTCATAACCTTTAGCTATGCATTTTCACCAGCCAAGAACAAGGAACTGCATGCTGTGCTCTTAAAAATTGACAGGAGATGACCCACTCTTTCACAGATGCTGTGATAGCATTGTTGCTGAAATACACCATCTACCACCTCACTGTCCTATCATCCACTGCCTGGTCTCCAGAAACATTCAACAAGCATCTGTGAATGCTAATAGGTGTGATTTTTTCCACATGGAGGAATTCCTTTGTGCATCTTTGCTTCATACGCACTTCTATGTCAAACGTCACTTTGTCAGACTGCTCCTCTGCTTCTATCTGTTGCACAACAATAAAATGTAATGGAATATTGGTAGGAATGTTCAGGGTTTACTGCCATAAAATCATCCATGTTTGACAGCATAGGCCAACATCATAAAATAGGAGGCATTACTTTCAGAGCAGGCGTCCTGTATAAAATGTTCAAATCTTGTACATCAGGCTTTGATGAATTAAATTAATATGAAACAGTGAAGTTGATATCTAATGAAAAAGTGTGTATTGCATAGTTAAATGTCAGCTCATATATTCCATAGCTGACCATAAAAATGTACTGTAGTGCTCATAGTAAGTATTTGAAGGAATAATAATAATAATAATTAAAAAAAAGACAGAAGTTTGATGCATGAATAATAATAAACAAAGATAGTAAACTGCTTAACAACAGAATTTGGAAAAGAAATTAGGAAAATTATTGCAGCAATGAAGGAAGTTGATGAAGTATATTTCAGATCTGTGTGTAACTCTGCTATTAGAAATATAGAATGTATGTGAGTGAAAATTGTGATTTAGCTAATGACAGGCAGTGACCCCTAAAAAGTATTTTAGTATATTATTATGCATGTATATTAGTCAATTAAAAAAATATCTTGCCCCCAAATTCTTCTAAACAACTTAAAATAGCTCAATAAATAATACAGAAGGAAATCTGAAACTCCATTATTATTCCCTTCTTCACAAAAACAAGCTTCTTATGGGATGTTGTAAAAATGTACAAGAAAGAGACTTAAGTGAACTACTGTCATAGGCTTTCCATTTGAAAGACACATGATTCACAGGACATTGATCAGAGGAATGAAAATTCTACCATAAACTCAAAGAGAGATAAGTATTAAGGTTCATTTAATGACTCAACAAGTAGAATTAATACCTTGCAGATAACTCTAGTTGAAACAGAAAACCACTACGAATCTTCAAAGATAGTTCTAATAAGCTGTCTCTTAGCAGTGAAGGCTAAAATATGATCTGAGGAGTTTTGGACATACTGTAATCTGCAGATAACTGCACCCAGCAGACTGTAGCAGTGAGAAATACAATTCTCTATCCTTGCTGCTAATAAGATATAAAATACATAAAACAAACAAAAAGATGAAATAAGGTAGTGAAATGTATAGTAGCCCTTAGAAAATCTGTAGCAGAAAAAATCAAGATGAAAGACATTAATTGCAGAGGATTAAACTCTGTGTCATACATTGTTTTATTCTATGCTGTCTAGTGAAAAAGATTAGCATCTGATCTGATTGATTTTTTTAAACTCATTCAGAATGTCTGCCAGATCTACTCTGGTAATAGTGTGTGAAATTATTATTCTGTCTATATTTAGTCCAGGCAAAATCTGGATTTTTTTTTTCATACACTAATTGTACATTATCTAACAATAAATTTGGTTTTGTTTGGTTCTGAAACAAGTCACTGATTTATAGTAAAAATGAAATGAGTCTGTTTACAGGAATGTGGTGGTTTAACAAAGGTAGGAAGCTAAGCATCATCACTCTGCTCTCACACTCCCCACTCCAACAGAAGAGAGTGATAACATATGATAAAAAAAAATCTCCTAAGTTGAGATAAGGAAAGAGAGATTTCCCACCATTTACTGTCATGGGCAAAATAGACTCAGCATAACAAGATTTATGTATGCTTATTACCTATTTATAACAGACTAACACAGCATTGAACTAAAAGTAAACTGAAAACATCCTCTTTCCTCATCAACCCTCCTCTACCTTCCCTAGTAGAACAGTGAAAAGCAATGGAGGCTGTGGTCAGTTCATAATATCTTGTCCCTGACACTACTTCATCCTCACTTTCTGCCTCTGCTCCAGCATCCCTCCCACGGGATGCTATCATTCCTGAACTGATCTCATGTGGTCTTCCCAGAGGCTGCAGCTCTTTAAGCACTTCTACAACATGGCTCTATATCATGGGTCCCATTCTTCAGGAGCAGACCGTTCCAGGATTGTTACCTCCCACTCCCCACTACCAAAATCTTGCTACATAAATCCAACACAAGGATCAGCTTGGATACTAATTCACTATTTGTGATCACATCTCACCTTCTCAAATCTCACATCTTCTCACATCTCAAAACTTTTATATGAGTGTGAGTGATCTGTCTTGTCTTCTCTAATCTAAAATTACTTCTGTGTTATTTTCCAGTAAAGTGATATTTTCTGCTTTCACATTTATCTTCAAATCTAATATACCAAGGTTGTGAATGTGTCAAATTTCTGATATGTTATGCATTTAAACAGGAACTCAGGAAAATATGTTACTTTGAATTCACCTTTGTTTCTCTCAAAATTTCCACTTTTGCTATTTTTTTTGTGACTTTGTTTGAGCTGTAACTGAAGATATTGGAAAGTCTTTTTCAAAAAATGTCTTTACATCCTATTAGATAATCTAAGTTACATCACTTCCATTGCTAGAATGATTCACTGGTAGCAGCAGAAATTAGTTTTTCATAATCAAACTAAAATGAACAGTGATTTTACAGAATTTATAATTCACCATTGCAATGCACATAGTTGCACTGTTATTATAGCCTTGAATGAAAAATTATTTTATCTGACAGCTGAAGGCAATCACTCTAACACTTCATTTTTTTTTTCAACATCAGTATCTAGAAAGAAAACAGACAGATAATTTCATCATAAATAGAAGTTATTTTAAAATTTCAAAATAATCACTAATTGTTTGGCTTTCCCTTACCTGAGATTTTTTTTTCATTGCTAGTGTACACAGCTTTACATAATATTATTATAATACAAAGATTTATATTTAACTGTGTGATTTATCATAATATGTAGTGATGTACATCAGAGTATTTGATAAATTCTGAATTGCTTCAGCAATTATTAAATAGATATCTGAGAGTCTTGGTATATTGCCCTCTGGAGATTTCGATTTATCCCTGTTGACTACGAAGATGCCCAGGGTAATACTGACATAAAGGTCTTGTTCACTGATGTATAATGTAAGATCTGAGCTCCGTTTCTCACTTTCATCATTTTGTATTACACACATATTCATCTTCATATATGCCTCTCCCCCCCATACACACAAAAAGGAAAAAATAAAAAATAAGAAATTCAAGGCATTTACAGAGTATCTTCAAGAATTCATTTTCAGCTCATTCAAAGTATTTTTAGACCTTTATACAAATACATTCACGTCTTGAAACCATGGAGATTCTAATGCAAAATACACATTAACATGAGCTCATAGTAGACTCAGGATTGTTTCAGCTGTGTTCCACCTTGGACAAAATTTATGCATCTTTGAGCCAAAGCTAATGTGCTTTACTTTGGATACTGCTTCATAGCAAAGTCCAGGAACTGACATCCACGAGAGTGTATGATGAAACCTTGAGTTCTTTTAAATCTCTGTAGACATTACTATGGGTTTAGATGTCTCTTTTTCTTCTCAAAAGCTATTTTAGAAACATGCATACTTGAGAAAAATACTGAAATTATTTCTGAAATGCAATGCAGAGAACAGTCTAGAAGAAAAATGTAACACGCATAATATTGGCTGCTTCTAAAACCGTATCATATTCAGTGTAATACATATCATTATGCAAATCCATGTGCCACTTATATTGTTGACAAACTATTATATTAATACTGTATGCAAAAGAGAAATATCAAAGAAAAATAGGAATTATGTAGTTAAAAAGAGATAGATAGAAATAAAACAAAATCATAAATAGATGAAAATGTTCAAATGTTTTCACTACTAAATTTTGCGCTAAAGTTGAATGGAACAGAATTTTTTGTCCATTCTGAGAGGAAAGTAATCATCAAATAAGAGCTGACTAATAAATTTTCTGCTAGATGAAATGATATGCATAACTGTTGCTATCCCCTCCCCCGGCTGTCCATCCTCCCGACTCGAGGCTGTCTGTGCTCGCTCGGACAGAGTCTCTCAGTCACCGATGCGGTGGAAGCAGATCTCGTTTATTCTCCAGCACGCTCCTGGTATTATACCCGTACACCCGACCGCATCCGCGACACACACTGGTTTTGTAACTTCTGTCCAATCACAGCCTCGGTCACGTGCTGTACACGAGGCTCCGCATTCAATCACAGTCTCGGTCACGCACCGTGCACGAGGCTCTTTGTCATGGGCTGCCTGCCCTCCTTCTGGTCGGTTCTTTGACTGCACGGGTACTTTCCCAATTTTTGGAGCTTCCGGGTGCATTCAGTCACACGTGCAGGTACAATAGCTATTCTTGCGTAGCGGCATCGAGTACTAATGAATAGCTATTGCTTAATAAGCAGCCGTTGAGACCCACACATAACATATAATTATAGTTTGCAAAGAGTGCCACATGATTATAATCTAACATCAAGAAATATTTTTTGTCAGATTTATAAAAAAACTCAGTAATAAAACAATTGGTTTTTTTTCATTTTTTTCAGAATGAAACAGTGAATATAGATGCTAAAATATAAATGATAAAGTCTTTCTACAGACATTTTAAACATGAGGTTATTATTGGTAGAGCTATTCTTGGAATACAGTACAATAAACACAAGGCAGAATTTGAATAGCACATATTATTCTTGATTAATACTGAATTCTGAATAAGTGCCTCAATAATATATATATATACTTGTTGATTGTAACTTACTGATAAATACAGCTTTTCAAGTAAACATTAATTTGCTGATGTGTCAACAGTTTACGAGCTAGTTTGGCCCCATTCTGTGACTAGTGGGGCAGAGGGACCCACGGACCCATGCCCCAGGAAAGGGAAAAGGGAAAAAGGGTAGAGAGATGGGCCTAAGAACAAAACAATGGCAACGATCTGAGGAGAAACAAACTAATTTACTAAATAAGATATCAGAATGCAAAATAACACACTATAATATAACATAGTTACAATTTAAGCTAATAAATCTGATAAAATGAGAGAGAGTGTCCAAAATTAAAGTAGACCTTACTCTAATACCAACGATGAGATGGCTGGGGAGCGAGATGCTGCCAGGACGAGAGACAAGGATGAGAAGAAAGAGGGACAGATCTCATGATGTGCGAATTTTTATCTTTCCGTCTGACTGGAAAACGGTAACAGGGCAGCAAAGTCCCCTGGGGAATGTAGTAGTTCTTCTGTTCTGGGAACCAAGTACATACACTACATGATGTTATGATGTGGAATACCAATAACTAAAAATCATAAAACCATGACATAAACATTCTTGATTAATACTGAATTCTGAATTAGTGCCTCAATAACATATATATATATGTTGATTGTAACTTACTGAATAAATATAGCTTTTCAAGTAAACATTAATTTGCTAATGGAAAGATGTCATGCATTTCTAATCCAGATTGCATCCTAACATCATTGTCTGGGAAGTAACTGAAATCAGATTCCACATAGGTAGTAAGAGAAGGGAAGGGAAGGTAATCAAAAGAGAATAGGATTATTCCTTAATCAATTAACATAGACAACTAGTAGAAATTAGTTGCATTTTATAAGCTGTCAGATTGAGTGTGATATAAACAGTTTGAAATACAGTATGTTGGAAATTATTGGAGGTGTCTTTACAATGTTTAGTCCTTCCCTGAAACTCCAACTTCTGGTGTTGTATGATTATTGAATATCTTGGTAATATCAGATTACATGTAGGTATGTTACTTTTATGCTGCAGAATATAGTGTTAAATCGTTCAGGCTACATATTCAGAAGGTAAATTAAAAAAAATACAGGCTGCTGCTTTGGATCTGCTTCCTTGTTTACTGTATCCTGATTTTGTGGAAGGTGAAGGGGAGTTCTGGGTTCTAACTGATGAGCTGTATGGTCGTGTTGTATATAATTTGATCCAGAACAATTAACGTATATAAGTGCATGTGTGTGTATGTCTACCTTTCCAAGTAATTTTGCTTGCCTTTTGCTAATTTCAAATATTTTATTATGAAAATGGTGTAAAACAGGACAAAAAGAGACAAAATCATAGGTTTGTTTCCCTTGCTTGATCGTTTTTGGAACTTGTTGGAAAAACTGAATAGGGAACAATAGAATGTAAAAGTAGGGGCCAGTGTTTCTTCAATGAGAATAAATTACTTACCCTGTGCTTTCTCCTTCGTCATTTCAATTTCAATTTTTGTCTTTCATTTTTACTAACACTGCAAAAATTAAACAAAAATATATAAATATTATCTTACATATATATACTAGAGTCCTGAAGCATCAAATCAATCTTTTTGGCAGACAGTCAATGGCATGCAATGGGAAACTTTTCACTGCTTATTCTACGATTCACACTATTAACATTTACCTTTCTCTAAGGGGAAAAAGCAAGAACGTTGATTAAATCAGATAAGCAATAAAATCTAGAAAACATAAATTTGACTTTAAAATGTGGATATGATTGAGCCATTTCTCTGAGCTTTCAATTCAACATAGAACAAATGTAAAGTAAATTAAAAAGCCTTAGCATGAATGATCAGCATTTTTCCTATCAGTCAAACTAATAAAACTTATTGGTGGGACTGAGAGGATAAATTTCTTGTAACCCAAAAAGGAAAAGTACTACAAATCAGAATCAAATACTTTAAGGTTTTTTTTGTGTGTGTGATTTTTTTCTTTATTCTTTTTTCTTTAAAAAGTTCCAAAAACAGAGAAAAGAAGAGCTTACCGTACCAAAATCCACAGAAAAATTAGATGAAGAAATGAAACAAGAACAATTCTTCCTGCTTTTTGGAAACAACATTAAAACACGTAGAAACTAAGGAAGCCTATTATAGCTCTAAAAAAAAAAAAAAAAAAAAAAAAAAAAAAAAAAAATAAAATGCACNACAGAGAAAAGAAGAGCTTACCGTACCAAAATCCACAGAAAAATTAGATGAAGAAATGAAACAAGAACAATTCTTCCTGCTTTTTGGAAACAACAATATCTCTGCTGGCACGTAAATCACCCAGGGATTTTTTTCAAAAAAAAAAAAAAAAAAAAAAAAAAAAAACAAGGTAAAATGCACCATATTTTGATGAGCTCTAAAAACTTTTGAATATCTTGTCAATTTAGGAAGTGATTTAATCCAGAAGGAACATGGATAACATTCTCTTTTTACTTTGTTGATGAAATATCTTGCTCATTGCTAGATAATGATAAACTATGCATTACTTACATTGCAGGAGAAACTGACAAGGTAGATTATTTGCAAGCATAAAAAATCCTCACAGTGCAACGGTTTTTGACTCTGTCTGCTTCTTCCAGTCAGTTTTCCTTTCACCACAACTTTTTTTTCTGTACCTGCTCAGGTAATCTTTGTTGTGTTCATAAAGTTTTTGCAGTCTTCTCATTTTCTCCATAGTTTTTCTGCCATGTAAAATATTGCTTTTCACTGAAAATAACAATAATAATAATAATTCAAATATGTGGTGATATGTTGCCCGAGGACTGTGAAAATTTGTGGTTTCTACAGGCTACTTAGGAGAACAGTGTGTTCAAAGGTGCAAGCTACCCCACATTGCCTGTAAGTGCTTACAAATGCAGCGATATTCAGTATTTCTTAGCAATATTCACCCAGAGGGTAGTTTCCTGAAGTATTCCAATATGCTGTCAGTAAACAAAATCAAGACAAAAGTTTTTAAACTATGGCATTTTATCAAAGATCTTCTACCTTGAAACTTCTTCCATATAGTCAAATCGGATTAAATCCATCTGGCATTTTCCATAAGTGTAATAGCAGTCTGACGTACATAGATACACTGAAGGATTAAATGAAGGTATTAGTCTTCTTGGCAAAAGCTGGTGATAACTATGTTCTGTAGAATATTGACTAAAGCACAGTTGCAACACATTCATTTGCTATACTGGCCTTATTTTACAGCTAGAAAACTACAGTATTTAATTTCAGACCGTATATGAAAAAAAAAAAAATCTTTCATACCTCTATGAAATATAATAAATCCTTTTGAAAATGGCAAATTTTCTGGCTATTGTTATTCTGTGATGTGATGACATGGAAACATAGAATCAGAGAACCAGTAAGGTAGGAAAAACTGACAATCAAGTCCAGCTGTCAGCCCACTCCTGTGATGGCTCTAGATCATGTCACTCAGTGAAACATCTACACTTTTCTTGAAAACCTCCAGGGATGATGACTCCACGTCACCTGTTCCAATGTCTCACCACTCTTTCTGAGGAGACATTCTTCCCAATATCCAACTGGAACCTCTCCTGGCACAACTTAAACCATTGCTACTTGTTCTATTGCTTTTAGGTAGATGTAGAGGGCAATAAAGTCTTCCCTGAGCTTCTTCCTCACTAGACTAAACAATCCCAGCTCCTTCAGCTGCTCCTCATAAGACTTGCATTTCAGACTCTTCATCAGCTTCGTTGCCCTTCTTCGGACATGCAAAAACATGAACATTTAACTTGCTGTTCAAGACAGCAGCATTTTTTTTTTCTGTTTCCCATTAAATGTAACTGCTAAATGCAATCCATTCAAATATTCCAAGAGTCTGATTTGGTTAGAAGAAGAATGGGAGAATGGGATTAAATGGCCCTAAATTAGAGACTAGCATTAGAAACATTAAAATACTAAGCCTGTTTAAGTGGAACTGATTCATACATTCATTACTATGCTTTTAGAATTGTATCATAATTGTCCCAAGCTTATGCACACTTTTTTTTTCTCCTTTCTCCTAACCCATGGTTCTGTTTCCTTCTGCAATACTGTCTTAAAAACTTGAAGTGTTGTGTATTTGTTTTTTCTTTTTTTTTCTTCTAGTGAATCTAAAGCTCAATAGCCCTTTTCGGTTTTATAGCATTCAAGGAGATAAGGACAGAGAGGTCCCCAAAGAGCTTCCTAACAGATTGTGTTTTCCTTTGGGAAGCAATTATTTTGTCCATAGAGCTTTTCATATACCTTCTGATTCTTCATTATAACACTAGTAGTTCACTTTTTCAGTAAATGCTGTAAAAAAAATGCAAGACAATTCTCACGCACACACACACACACACACACACACACACAAAAACACCAAAAAGCAAACAAAAAACCCACCTCTTTCAAATACACCAAAATATATTACTAAATTAAAATTCTGCAGATGACTATAATATATAAATGCAATAATATATATGATGGTCATATTTTCAATGATTTATTAATATTCTTGGAACACATTTAGGACCATTCAAGTCCCCAGAAGTTAAGCTACTAATGTTAATCATATTTAAGCAGTGTTTAGAAACACTCTGGAATTTCAGGGATGGTCTAACACTCAGATCTATATTAAAGGAGACCTCAGGGTCCGAATTCCCTCAATATTTTAATTTCCACAGTGAAATTACATAAGAAATAAATCCAATTCAGGGAAGGATGTAATAGCTAAAATCTACAGCACAAAAATGTAGCATCAAGACAAACAATGTGATGAAACAATGGTGATCTCTAGTCTTGGATGACTCCTTCCTGAAGGAAACAGAGGCATCCATCTGAAGATCAGACTCGCTACACAGAGTAGTTTGCTGCCTCACTGGGGCTAGGATAAAGGACATAATTTGTAAGCTCACAAGCTTAGTAGTCTTTAGACTACTGGCTATTATCCTTCCTCCTCTTTCAAGTGGGTACAAATTTTGTCAAAACATGAAGTCCAAAGTATATCAAAAGAGGTGTTAGGGTCCTAGGAAGATGACTAAAGGATTCAGGAGCAGAAGCAGTGTTTTTCTCAATCCTCTCAATAATGTGGAGAGACATGGAAAGAAACAGATAAGCCCAGGTCAATGCCTGGCTTCAGCACCAGTGCTTTCCCAAGAATTTGGGGTTTTGTAACGGCAGAGTCTTAGACACAAGAGGTCTGCTGCAGCCTGTTGGGGCCCACCTGTCTCAATGGGGGAAAAGTTTTTGAACTTGTAACCTGGCAAAACTAACTGATAAAGCTTTAAATTAGTATTGATGGGGAAGTGTAACATCACTAGGAACACTGAAGTTAAGACATGGGATGATATGGTACTAGCTGAGAGTGGCAAGGGTAATGGGAGCATCTGTGCCATCCCAGGGAGTGCTGTGGGTTCAGTAGCACATCTTAATCAGTGCACAGAATCTGAAGAATAAATGGGATGAACTGAAAGCTTTGGTCCTTTCCAAGAGCTATGAGGTCATTGATATTATTGAGAGCAGGAGGAATGAGTCCTACAGATGGAGTGCTGGGATGGAGGATTTTGTCTGTTCGGGAGCCATAAACATGGTAGGCAAGGTACAGGTCTTTCAATGTATGTAAGGTCAAAATTAGGTTGTACAGCCCTTGCAACTATGGACGCTGCAGTAGAGAGCTTCTGGGTGAGGATTAAGGGGATAGATAGCAACATAGACATTGTTGTGAGTGTCTACTGTTGGCTAAGGTGACACTAAGGACAGTGGCACAGAAGAGCTATTCAATAGGTAATTAAGGGTAATCCCTCGTTTAGTTTCCCCCATCCTAGTGGGATATTTAAACTTTCCAGGGAATATCATACTACCTTGACAGGCAAGTCTGGGAAATTCCTAAAGCATGCTGAAGATAACTTGCTGTCAAAAATATTGAATGAACCAACTAGTAAAAGTGCCTTTCTGGATCTGTTGTTTGAGAATAGGAAAGGCCTTGTGGAAGAGGTGATGGTAGGTGACTGTCTTGGCCACAGTGATCATGAAAGTGTTGAGTTCAAAATTTCTGCTGGTAGGAGAAAAGAATCATCCTGGACTTTAGAAGAGATCATTACAGGGATCTAGTTAGCAGTGTATCCTGGGAATCACTTCTAGAGGGTTTAGAGATCCATTAGAGCTGTCTGCTTTTCAGGAACAATCTTTTAAGTCCAAGAGTAGGTAATCTTACTGCAAGGCAAGTCAAACAAGCGTGGCAGACCATCACCCTGACTGAGCAGGGAACTCCTGGAACTAGGGTAGAAAAAGAACATACATGATCTCTGGAATCCAAGTATTGGCTTCACAGGGAGAAAACAGAGCTGCAGTTCACCTCTTCAGGGAGAAAAAAAATAAAAACAGAGCTGCAGTTCACCTCTTCAGGGAGAAAAAAAATAAAAACAAAGCTCAGCTTGAGCTGATACTAGTCAGTGTGGTGTCAGACAAGACAAAAGGCTTTTTCAAATATGTCAGCAGTGATCAGAAGTCTAAAGAAAACATTGGATTGATGCAGATGGTCATATAACAAGTGGGGATGAGGAAAAGAAAGATACATTTAGTGCCTTTATTTTTATTTTTATTATTTTTTTTGTATCAGTTTTTAATAGTATTGACAGATCTTGGGCTATTCTGTCCTCAGATCATGGAGACCATGACTGGAGGAACACTGACTATCCATCTTTAGCCAACAAAATCTTAAGGAAACAGCTCTATCAGCTCAATGTTCACTACTCCACAGGGCCTGATAAGATTCAACCCAGAATGTTGAAGGATTGTAGCATGTAATATAGATCAACCCTTCTAAATAATCGTAGGTCTTGGAACATAGAGGAGTTTCCCAACAACAGGAAGCTAGCCAATGTTTTATCTATACACAAACAGGGCATGAGAGAAAGCCCAGGAAAACTGCTAATGAAGAGAAGACAGCGGATGTAATCTTTCTTCTTTTTAGTGAAGGCCTTCAGTACTTCCCGCAACTCCATCCTTGTAGATAAATTCTCCATCTGTAAGAGAACCACGTTAATGTTGTGCAGGGTAATGAACTCAAAAGAAGCTCAAAGGGTCACAGTGAATGGGCCTACATTTGAATGGTGGATGATCATTTTCTGTGTTCTCCAGTTCTCAGATCTAGGACCTATCCTCTTCAACATGCTTATTAATGATCTATACTGGAATGGGGTGCATTCTTAGGAAGTTTGCTATTGATACTGAACAATTTGTGTTCTTAACCCTCTCCAGGGATGAAAGGTCTTGCAAAGGAACCTATTTAGATTGGAGCATTGGGCATCAATGGCATGAAGTTCAATAAAAATATATATGGAATTCTGTACCTGGAATGAAGTAACACCAAACATAGGTAAAGATTAGTAGACCACCTGAGCAGAGGGGGATCTGGGGATACTGGTCCACAACATATGTCACCAGTGTGCCCACTAGGGCAAACTGAATTTTGGAGTGCATAGCCACAGGATCAAAAGAGGTGATTCTCCCTCTATGTGTTGGATCGGCCTTACCTAGACTACTGTGTATAGTTCTGGTCTCCACCATATTAAAATGATATTAAGATACTTGAATGCATCCAAATAAGTGCAACAAAGCTTGTAAAAGTTCAATGCATATCCTATGAAGGCAGGCTGAGGACAAATGGTTTGTCTAGTTTGGAGAAAAGAAGGCTAAGAGGTAACCTCATTCCTCTCTACAATTTCCTAAGTAGGGAAAATGAAGGAGCTGCCAGTCTCTTTTCCTTGGTAACCAATAATTGGATATATGGGAGCAGCACAAAGCTGCAGCAAATTTCAGGCTGCATATTAGGAAAAGTTTTTTCACTTTAGGGGAAAAACAATGTTGATAATGCACTGATGTTTCTAGCTGTTGCTGAGCAGTTCTGTACAGAGTCAAGGACATTTCAGTTTTCTCGGTTTCTCCTACTGTTCTACTAATAAGGGGGGGTCAGGGGGCAGAAGGAGTTGGGAAGCACAGAGGGCCCAAGGAGCTGGGAAGCCACAGAATCAGGACAGCTGACTTAAACTGGACAAAGGGATATTCCATACCATATGACATCATGCAGAAGGAAAGATTTGAAAGAAGTGAGAGTTCATCAGGCTCCACTTCCACTGCTCGGGGGCTAGCTGGGCATCAGCTGATGAATGGTAAGTAGTTGCTTTTGCATCCCTCTCTCTATATATACATATGTACATATGTACATATTTGTCATGGCTATTATCCATTTCCTTTTCTCTATCTTAGTAAATAGTTTTTTATCTCAGTGACAGAGCACTGGAGCCGGTTGTCAAGAGGCTGTGGAGTCTCCTCCAGAGATATTCACCTGGACAAGGTCCTGAGCAATGTAATCTAGATAACTCTGCCTGAAAAGTGTTGGACTGGATGATCTCCAGAGGTCCCTTCCAACCTCGACAGAGCTTTTTTTTCACTTACCTAGCAAATGCAACTTAGCTGTCTAAAAAGAATGGTTGTCCAGATAAAAAACTGTATCTGAGTATTCAGAAGCAGATGAGGCAAATGTGTGGTGAGCTGAGTGAAGCACTTCAGATGAGAAATCAGATCATTTTTTACAAGACCTAAATGTATAGATAATTCATAAAGCACATAATTTTTTTTGTCTTTTTCATGTTGTGTATCAGAAGCCAATCCATTTATAGAATTCAAAAAAATATTTGGATCTGTTCAGATACTTTTTTACCTTGAAGTCTTCTCATAGCTGAAACATTTTGTCTAGGGACAAACATGGTTTTTTTTATGACAATGTGTAATTCCTCTCCCTCTTTTTTTTTTTTTTTTTAGCCTACTAATCTTCTCCTTCACTGCGATGAAACTAAGTCTGTATTTTTGACAACTTCAACTCGTCTTTCCCTTTTTGTGCTGACTTTCCTCATGAGTAATAATTACTGATACTTTCATCATGGCAGTCATTTTAAAAGCCTATTTCTTCCACTCAGATCTTAGCTAGTTAATTTCTTTTCCATAATACGGTCTGTTTATATATTTAAACAGAATATTTTGAAGCAATTTATAGTATTACCTTTACTAATCCTGCTCCCTCTTCTCTTTCTTTTACTCACTATTTTGCCATTGGGATTGCCTCCTATACAGCGGTCACAGTTCTAACAGGTAATGCTGGAGGCCAGCTTTTGGCTGTGCAGCTAGGTTTATATCTCCCTTCACAATACCTGAGGGCACAGAAACACAAACATAACACACATTTTTCAGCATACAGTTACATCATCAGCATTTTAACATTTTGCTTTGGGAAAAGCATCTCTAACAGCTATAATGAGTATTATAAACTTGGAGAGTTTATAAATGCAATCACCTTTTAAATTGAAACTCCTGTCTCCAGAGACCATCCACCATCCTCCAATGTGTTGAAATGTTCCCTACAGCTATAACATAATAGAATCACTGCAGAATTTATATTGTTTATGTAATTTCCAGTTCTTCTTCTTCTTCTTTTTTTTTTTTTTTTGCAAAAAGATTGACAATTTAAACCCAGTAAATTTCCTTCAATGCACTAAAATTATAAATGTTAGAGTAATGTTCACCATTTTAAGAACTATAGTTCTGTGCTACCATATTACAGAATCACAGAATTGTAGGGGATGAAAGGGAACTCTGGAGGACATCTAGTCCAACTTCCCTGCTAAAGAAGGCTCCCAAAAGCACGTCGCTCAACTTCCTGTATAATTTTTATTAAAACACTATTAATCTTCATTTCATGTTCCCTTATCTATCAGTGAGTGTTATTCAGAGATTTGCTTTAAATGAAAAGAAAGAATGAAAGTAATTTTGCTCTTTGTTATTATATTTGCAAGACATTTAGAAAGACTTTGTTGATCAATACCATGTTTTCAAATGTTCTACTTTTTATATTCCTAGTTGATCTCAGCGTACAAGTATTAGTTTGGGAATACAAAAGCTACAAACAAGTTTGAAAATATATTGTCTATAAAGTTTGTGAAATATTAACATCCCTCATGAGCCTAATCATCTCCAATGAGATGGAGAATTCATAAAAAGATAGTACTATAGCAAATTCACAGCCAAAAGAATTCACTTCTTAAAAAGAAAGCAGAGACTCCCCAGTGGGAAAAAAACAACCAGCCAATAAATCAACCAAATCAAACCAAATAAAACAAACAAACAAACAAAAAACAAATATAGAACAAAAAGCAACAATAATAATCAGTTAAGCTTGTATTGACTCACTCAGTACCATTCATTGATGATGTGCATGCTAATTAACAGAGAAATAATTTGGAAATTTTGTACATGACAGAATGTAATATTAATATATCTTATTAAATAAGATTATAAGGGCTTTTCTCATTTACTGATGATGAGAAAATCATAGACAAATTCATTAAATGAATGTAATAATTATCTCTTTAAGAGAGCAGAAAAACAGAAATTATATTTTAGCTTTCTAATGTTTATTACTTCTATTATAATATTGACAAGTATAATCAAAGTAATACAATTATAGTTATGAAGATGTAGTGGATTTGCAAAGCATTACAATACAATTAAATCCTAAATATCTAAGCCTGATCTAGCCCTCTTAGGCATTTATAGACACTTTTATAGGTCAATTCTGCAGATCTATTTTATAGAAATCTTTTAACAGATACACTTGTGACATCTCTTTCCTACACTTGGGAAAAAAAATACATGTAGCTCTTTCAAAATTTCTTCTTAAGAGAAGTGCTTCATCCCTCTGATAAGCTTTGTGGCCCTTCTCTGGACTTGATTAAACATCTCATTCAAACTATAATGAATTTGTCTAGAAGAGTTCTAAACATCCTGCCTTCTAACTATAATGATTGAATATAACCTATTGCAGCATCTGAGGCATGGACTCAGATGTGAACAATACAAATTATTTATTACAGGTTCTCACATCCCTTATATACATTCACAAGTTTTCTCTTTTAACTTTCCCACCTGCCTTTACATGTCAGCAAAGGATTCCACAAGCACTCCTTAACTGTGCATGCAGGCGCTTATCCAATTAGAGACATGAGGTGTTCCTAGCCGTGCACTCTTCCTCCAATCACGCTTGTTATCATACGGTCATCATGCAGCTTACTTGACTTTGTTTTTCTCTTCTTTCTGGAGATATCCTTGGTTCTCAGCCTTGCCTTCTCATGAAGTTTATCTTGCTCGGCAGCTTCTGTTCTGAATAGCAATGTTTCAGTTAGTGATGGATTTCCTCCATACCACATTAAAAAAAAAATTACAGTGGAACAGGAAATATATTATATGCCTTTTCATAAAATGAAATTAGTACCCAACTCAGGGTTTCAATATCCCATCTTTACCAGTGAAAGAGTCTGCTCAGTACAAACGAAGTAGATGCTTGAGATGCCTATAAATTGTAACAGCATTAATCAGAATGAAAACACTATGAACTTGCCTTAAATCCAAATGTAAGTGAACTAAAACAGTGTCATCAACAACAATATATAAATATGCTACCATATGATGATTGTATTGTCAAATGCAATTAATAAATATTTTATGTAAACATATGAGTAGCGTTACTACCAAAAGGGCAAATGGTTTTGAAAATACATTTAAAAGGCAAGGGAAAACACGTACAATTTATTTAGACATAGAATCATAGAATGACTTTGGTTGGAAGGGACCTCAAAGACCATCTAGTTCTAATCTTTTGCCTCAGGCCGGCTTGCTAATCATTAAATCAGGCATTAGATCAGGTTGCCCAGGGCCCTATCCACCCTGGCTTTGAACTCTGCAGAGACTGAGAGTCCACAGTTTCTCTGGGAAGCCTCATGCACCTCACCCTCTTCTTCCCTTTTTCTTCATTTGTTAAAATACATATTGCCTCTCCCTAGTCTGATGCCTATTCTTCCATCTGTAGCCTGTTCCTACACTTCAGTCTCTCAGTCTCTACTATTTCCTTACATCCTTCATCTCTTTCTGTGGGTAGCTTTTTTTATATGTATGTAATAGAATCACCGGTTGAAATTCATTATCATCAAAAATCATGTAGGATGGAAAAGACATTCAAGATCATCAAGCCCAACCATCAAACTAGCCTAAAATTCTTGAGGTTTAATGTAAAAAAACCTTATTCTGTCCCTCTTTAAATCATAAGGATTTCAGTCAGATCAGTCAATCTAACTGGTTCTTTTATAATAGTTGACAATCTAATATCATCATGTTTTTGTTTTTTTTTTCTACCATGAAACTCGAGCCTTTCAGTGGCTTACTTTCCACAGATGAATAAAATCCAGAGAAATAAAGCCTCAATGGGCTTTTCTGCAATTTGAGAAAATCACATGTGGCAGTGCATCTCACCTTTGGTCTCTGGAGGTATATATTATTAAAATAATGACTGTCAGGATGAAATATGAGTATTCAGCATACACACACATGCCCAGGCTTCCTTTAGAAGGACTCCCAGAAACAGAAGCAGAGGAAGAATGTAGTGTGCTCCAGCTTTTCTCCTAGTCTGGTTAGCCCAGGGAGCAGAGCTGCAGAGCATGATGCTGAGCATTCCAGCCATGCTCCAAGGCTACAGTGAATCTCGTCGGAGAGATCAGGAACTTGGGTAGCACAACACAGGCATTCTGAAAATAAATGTAGTACTCTGTTTACTGGAATATTTTCTATAATAATTGGGAAATAAACTAGTTGCTGTGACTTGTACTGCCAATTGGAAAAGGGATTTACACGCATATGTGTACTCATATAAATATAAAATACATATAAAATATGTAGTCTATGGAAGGATGATTTGTGCTATGTTTTTCGTTTTAGAGATATACTTCCTGTGCAGTTTGGTACAATCAAAAAAAATTCTACCTAAAATAGATACTGAAAGGTGCTTTTTCAAAATTCGTGCATGCAAATCTCTCATTATCTGACTGCATTTCACTGTATGGGTGATGGTATGTGATGTTTTCCCTATGAAGGAGTGGAGATGATCAGTCAGCATTGTCAATAGCACTATGCCAACTTAAGTATCTAAGCATGCTGCTGCATGAAGGGGTCTAACTAAAACTTGTTTCCCTTATCATAAAGAACATGAAAGGGCACACCCTATAATTCTAACTGACTAGCATTCAGAATTTAATTTTGTGATTTTTTTCATGAGTTTGATTTATGAAGATGAAAATACAAATTTGAAGGACAGTAATGATATTTTGCAAACAAATTAGGCTTATATAATATTTACATGTATTCCTAAAGTATCGCTTTCTTAGAACAATTAAACATCTCTTCATCAATATTAGATTATAGAATCACAGAATCATAGAATGGCCTGGGTTGAAAAGGACCATAACGATCACCTAGTTTCAACTCCCTGCTGTGTGCAGGGTTGCCAACCAGAGCCACATCCAGCCCGGCCTTGAATGCCGGTGAAAAACTTCCTCCTAATATCTAACCTAAACCTCCCCTGTCCTAGTTTAAAACCATTCCCCCTTGTTTTATCACTATCAACCCTTGTAAACAGTTGTACTCCTTCCTGTTTATATATATATATATATGTATGGCAGGCCTTCGGGGCTGCCAGCACACACTGCTGGCTCATGCCCAGCTTCTCATCCACCAGGACCGCCAAGTCCTTCCCTGCAGGGCTACTCTCAGAGTAGATATTCCCCTGGCCAAGTCTGAGCAAATGAGTGACCCTTATTGCATCTCTATGGGAATGGAATTAGAAGAGAGGAATAACACTGTGCAGCACCAGCTAGGGAAGAGGGATGAGAAAAAGTGGGAGAAACATTCCCACAGAGAACAAATTCAGTGCAGAAAGAGGGCAGGAAATACTCCAAACACCAGAGCAGAAATTCCCTTCAGCCCACAGAGAGGCCCATGGTGGAACGGGAGTGTGGGAGTGATGTGGTGGAGCTGAACTACCTACTGGTGTGGAATCACAACCAGATGAAACATTGAATTAGAGAAAATGTTACTTGCCAGGAACTTTTAAAATTTAAACTAGGCTCACAGAGGAAGAAGCACAAATACAAATACTGTAATTTCCACCCAGACTTGCATGTAATATAATTCATAGTTTACATAAATCATTAAACAAAAAAACAAAAACAGGAAAAGAAATGAAGTGGCAAATGCAGATCTAGGAAAAGGATGAATGTTTCTTCTAACCATGTCTTCACAAAAAGTCTTATTATCGTACTCCCAAAGGCAAAATAAAAAAAGAAAAGAAGAATAGCAGAGTCTCTAGTGTGCTAACCCTACATATCCCTAAGACGTCAGAAACACTTACCTCCATTGTGCTCTTTGAGAAATGAAACTTGAAATCCTGTAAACTGAAACAAAGCAGAAAATCTTACAAGCTATGTACCACTTCACTCAGTGGCCTTGGAATATTGAAAGGTCAAGATCAGTGATCATCTATCTCCATAATTTCAGTCACAATTGGCAAAAACAATTTAGAACCTGCCAGGAAGTTAAATTGAACACATTCTCTGGGAAAGGAGTGTCTGTCTGTTATGATTTCTTTACCCTACTACTGCAGCTGAGAAATTCAATCATATTTGTTAATTGTTATTGTTATTTCGTCCCTGCAACTTGCATGCCAATGTACTTTTAAGTAATTTTTCTCTACCTCAGACTACAGTTTAAAAAGTTTGAAATCTAGGTACAAGAAACATCACAAAAATGCATTCAACTACCTTTTAGACTAGGGTTTTGAAAAACTTACGAGTATTAGTGGAGCACAGTTTTGATGATACTGAATCCCTGGCTTCTAGTAACATTGAAGCGTTTTTAGCATTTAATGATATTTTTGGCTGTCAGAAAACTGAACCAGGCATATATTCTAGTGGAAAATGAGCAGCTTTTGGAAAGAAAACAAAATGCTTGTGTATTTTCAAATAAACTAATTGAAATACAATTATCAGCTGATTTTTCCATCTTTTTTCTTTCTTTTTTTTTTTTGTTTTTGCATTAACATACTTGTAAAGGAAAAAATACAAAAACATTAAGTCTAAAACTACTGAGAAAGATCTCCTTTTAACCATCATTTAAAACTGTTTCATACATAGTATAGCACTTTGTTTTCAACTGTATAACATCACAAACTGTTTATCTACACAAGTTACAATTTATAGTGTCTGATGTCTGCCTGAAGATCAAATTGTTGAAAATTTCAACTGATATTTTCAGACCAGGATACAAGTTATTCTGGGAATGAAAGTGTGGGTAGCATTAACACTGAGAGCATGATTAGGGTTTGGGTTTGGAATTCTAGGGGCTCCAGCATTCCCATGTCTCTCCAAGGGCTGTGTAGGCTGTGAGAGGTCCCAGGCATGGGACTCATGCTCATACCTATGAGCATTTCTGTCACTTGTAACTCTGTGAACAAAGATTTGCAGTCTAGGAAACATGAGGTCAAAGGTACCCTGCATTAAATAAAAACTAACTACATTCAAAGAATCCAAAGTTAGATGTCTAAACCTGAGCTCATCCAGTTTACCTCAGAAGCTTGTTGCTAATGTAGAGTTCTTACAAGTTAAGGTTATGTAACATAGTGTTAATTCCTTACCTTTAGTGTCCCTCGCTATTATTCCCTGATTAGTTTTAGCTGTTTAGAAAATACTAAATAGAAAACTGTAAACTGTTAATTAAGAGAAAACGACAGATTGACAAATACAACATGTCTGGGAAACATATTTTTTTTTAATAATATTTTCAGTGTATATAATGAAAAAACTTTATGTGATGGCAGTTGTTTAATTACGATAATGCACGTTTACTAGCAGAAATGACAGATTTTTCTAAAAAATATTGATAAATTTATCATTAGTTAATTTACAACAAAAACCTAATTTCTTCAGTCAGTTACTCAGTTAGTACCTTTATTTAATCCATTAGTCAGTCACTTCATTAAAAGGAAGGTTGTGACTTATTTCAATGTTATGCAAAATTCAATATGCTGAGTGCCTGCATTGTAGAAGAGTTAAGTACCTTAAATTAACAGCAAATTTCAGCTGTCCTGATGTTATTGAAATTAACTGCAATTACTAATCTGTACTATTCTACATTAAGTTCACTTTTATTTATTCAATATGGGAGGATTTCAAATATTTGCCTTAATAGTATTTTCTTCTGAAAGTACTCCCACCATTGTTCTTTAAGATACTTACATTATTCAATAATACATACTAGCACCCTCAAATGCTAACCAATCAGTTGATAAGACATTAAAAAAAAAAAAAAAAAAAAAAAAGCCTTCAGGGTAGTCTAGAATACATTTTGTTTGACACAAACAAACTCTAATTTCCCTGACATTTTCTTGAACAGAAATGTTATACATCAAGTTAAGATTTACCCAAATGTTGAAGACAGTATCAAGTCAAATTGTTTAATAAACTAGCCTACCTTCAGACACCAGGAAAAAAAAAAAATTCCCCTACAGTATCAATACAATGCACGCAGAATGACATCCTTAAGATTATTTAGAATCTCAGTGTATATTTTCATATGGTTAAATTATAATTCTAACACTTAAAAATAAATTCAAAGAAAACTTAAATTTTGTAATCACATGGGTAATTTACATCAATGATGTGCATCTCGGAGACCAAATATATGAATCTAGTTCTGGTTGTCCTTCTGAGACTGTCAAGGTAAATGTCATGATTTTATGATTTTCCACATCATAACATCATGTAGTGTATGTACCTGGTTCTCAGAAGAGAAGGACTACTACATCCCCCAGGGGACTTTGCTCCTCTGTTACCATTTCCAGTCAGAGGGAAAGATAAAAACTTGCATATCACAAGACCTTTTTCTCTTTCCACCCGCCTCTCATCCCAGCAGCATCTCGCTCCCCAGACGTCATATCATTGGTATTAGAGTAAGGCCTACCTTGATTTTTTTGGACATTCTCTCTCATTGTATTGGATTTATTAGCTTAAATTGTAATTATATTGTATTATAGTGTGTTATTTTGCATTCCGATATTTTATTTAGAAAATTAGTTTGTTTTTCCTCAGACTGTTGCCTCTTTTTTTGCTCTCAGGCCCATCTCCCTACCCTTTTTTCCCTTTTCCCTTTCCTGGGGCATGGGTCTGTGGATCCCCCATCCCATTTGTCACGGAACTGGGCCGAACGCCCGTAAATCATTGACAGTAAATTTTCTACATGTCACTGAAAAATAAGATCTTATAATTCAACTATCAAATACAGGATTTGCAAAACTTGTCAATGTTTAATCATGTTTCCAAAATAAATCGTATATGTTGCCTTGAGTATAATCAAAGTAAAGAGATAAATAACTCTACTTAGAAAAAAATAATAATATATGTAAATGGAAATTTTAAAGTCAATCTAAATGAAATAAAACAGAAGATGGAGAATCAGGCTACCTTCCTTTGATTTTATTCCTGCACTATAATTGCTACATTGTGCAAATACCTTCTCCTATCCTTGGCTTCAACAGGAAGAAGGGGTTGGTTCATTTCCTGGCCAATTTTTTTGGTCATAAGTTGTTATAGAAAAGCTCAGACAAAACCATCATGTATTTTCTACCTAAATTAGTACTGTCAGATTTGCATTAGCTGTGTCTTGAGTACAGCTGATGGCTTGAATCACCCTGGGACAAGAAGGAAAAAATTAGATGATTCTTGTTCCCTGAGCAGCAGAGGCAACCTAGAGGCTGTAGGTATCCACCTTCCCAGAGAACAAGGTGCCAGAGCTGTTCATCAATCATGTCAATGGTCCATCTAGCCTATCGCTCTTTCTCCAACAATGGCAACAGGAGGTCTTTATAGATCCTCACAGTTAGGGTCATTAGAATGAAGATATTAGAGACCAAGTCCTCCTTAGTCTTCTTAGTTTTGGAAAACCAAGTTGTCTGAATTTTTCTAATCTCTTTTTGAACGTAGTGTTATGTCTGCCTCAAAATATGTTGTGGCTACTAGCAGAGGAATTTCACTACTTTGTTCTAATTCCTTTAAACTAATTTCCTGCTAGTTTCTATTATAGCCCATTCTTTTTCTAGCTCTGTGAGCTGGCGTCTCCCAGCTTCCTCTTATCTGCTGACTTAAATTTGCAAGGCTTGGAAGACAGGAAACAAGGGAGTTTCTGATGAGATTCTGAAGCCGGAAGCTGTCACTCAAAAAGAGAAGGCTTGACCACTTTGGACTATAAGTAAGAGTTTGTATTGTCGTTAGTTGCGTCGTTAGTGAACAACATCACCTTGGACAACCCACAACTACTAAGATCAGCACCTGACACCAAGACATTGCTGGATCAAGGAGTGGTGAACTGCTTTGCTTTGCTTTGTTTGCATATCTGTCTGTCTCTCTTTCCTCATTTTCTATTTTTTATCTTCTTTTATTCTTTCACTCTTTGTAGTAACCATCACCTAACATTGTCTTACCTGTAATACTTATTAATCATAACTGGAAAATTAGCCAATTTTACCTCCAAGTAGAGCATTAGTTGTTGTTAAGAAAGCTCTCAATAAATTGATGTTTGTTATTCCTCTGAGTCTTTGATCCATCGCAATAGAGAGATTGAGGCTGACTAGGGGAAGAATGACTCAGGAGTTAGAAAAATTGAAATCCACTGTGTGGGGTGAGACCAAGTGATAATAAGATAAATGGCAGAAATTCAACTAGAGGAGGGAGAAAGATGCCTCCTGATATATCTCAGTATATGTATGTACTGAGAATTATTAACAAATGTCATTAATATCTTTTTTTTATCTTCATATGCCTTGCATTACATGAGATTTAACACAACAGATAGCAACCAGGAATCTCTCATGTACAGGGTTCTGGAGCAGCTTGAGAAGTGCCTCAAACTTCCAGTGTTTCCGCAAAGATATCTAAGTAATGACAAAAAATTTTACTGTTGAATCTATGCAGTACGCACAAAGATCAAGGAAGACGTTAAATTTCCTCCAGAGTCACCAAATGGAGTTGAAGTCCCCCTGCCAAGTGTGTTCCAGCCTTTGCTGCAGTGAAGAGCATATCACAAGGATCCAGTTATTCAACACAAGGCATTATATCAAGTCCATATGAAGAAATGAATGAAACCAAATAAAGAAATATATGTATATTTAAGAACAATAGCTCTGGAAAGTTGTTGGATAAATTAGAATTCAGCTGCGATTGTAACAAAGAAAATCTTTGATGTTTCTTTATCACACAGATGAAAACATAAGAAATATTAAATAACCCTAGGCATAGATTTGAGAACTCTAGGCCCATTTACACTCTGATGAATCCTGCCCTAATCTGCTGTTTTGTTATAGAAAACAATGGCATATCTTGCATTTACTAGTATGGGTGTCCAAACTCAATGTCACAGTTGACAAAAAAGTAACTTGTTACTTTTGTAACGTAACAAATTACTGCAAGTTATATGAAATTAAATGAACTGTCTGTGCTTTATGTTAAAAATGTCTCATATAATGTTAATTTAGTTCTGATTTTTAGCTTTTTTTTTTCTCACAAATTGAATTACGTTTCAGATAATCCAGTATAGTTATTTCATAATTAGCAATCATAAACTTTAATTCTTAAAAAATGTTCAAGCTAGACATTTTGATGAACATCCTGAGAGCAAATTTTCTTTGACAAAAATCACATTTCTGCTAGCTCATTGCCTAAATTTCTCATATCTGATTAATACATCTCACGTAACTGAGGACAGACTTCTCAAGTTTGTTCTATCCATTTGTTAAGGACATAGACAATTTTTTTAAAAGAAAGTTTAGGTCTCACTGGAAATAAGAGAGACGCCACTGTTCAGTTTATCTGAAATTCATGCTTTTTGACCTATTTCATAGTTGTGTAACAAAGTTTTAGGGTACATTAGGCCTTCAGAATGATGGCTATAGGAAGTATGCCTAAATAAAATTTGAAACTAGTATACTTTTCCCCAAAGAGGAAAACATCAGTAGCTTTGTGGTTGATGCCCCATCCCTGGAGACTCCCAAGGCAAGGCTGGATAAGGCCCTGGGCACCTTATCTAGCTGTGGTGTCCCTGTTCATTGCAAGACTAGATGGCATTCAGAAGTCCCTTCCAACTCCAAGGATTCTACGATTCTATGATTTTAAACTGTATTTTGAATGAATATCTGTGTGTACCTTTGAGTCCTGATTTGCTACAGTGCACAATGTGCATCCCACAATATGGTAAAGAACCTGCGCATAGAAATGGACCTGAGAGTGTAAGTGAATGCTGAAGGACAAGAATATCTTCTCCAATCTCTATATAGTATATACATCTCTATATAGTATAATGGGACATATATGCTTCTGTGACACACAGTTAGATGTTGTCACATAGTTAAGTGACAGGCCAAGTGCTTTCTAGGGCAGCTATGGTGCTTCACAGGGCAAAAGTAAATGGTATTTGTAAGTGGCCTGAATACAAAGACAATACAAATACACGATGCTGGACTTTTTTACTACATTTCAGTTTGATTTTGGTCTACCAACTCAGCTGTATCATATACCCAAAACACTATGTGTCACAGCTATAATTAATGTAGTGTTATTGGTGTACATGATGCAACTCTACAACAAACAGTTCACAGACATACTGGAGTAAGTCCTGCAAAGTGTCATGCAGAGGACAAAGGGACTGAAGCATCTTTCATATGGAGAGAGGGCAAGAGCAGTGGGATTGTTTAGCCTAAAAAAGAGAAAGCTCTGGGAGAATCTGATCAGTGTATGGCAGTGTCTGACTGGAGGGAGTAAAAAAGACGCAGCTAGACTTTTTCATTGGTTCCCAGTGACAGGACAAGAAGCAATGACGTCAAACTGACACTCAGCAAATTCTGCTGAAACAGAAGTGATGACTATTTTACTGTGAGTGTAACCAACCATTGGAACAGGTTGCCCAGAGGTGATTTGTTGTCTCCACCCATTGAGACATTCAGAACCTGGGCATATGACCTTAGGCAAGATGCCTTAGTAGCAGGCTGGACTAGAGGAGCTGAAGAGGTCCCTTCCGAACTCAGCTGTTCTGTGATCCCATGTTTCTGTGAAAAAAAAAAAAAATAAAGAACATTAAAAATATTAAACATCTACAAAGTAAAAAAAAACCAAAATCTTAGATCAGTATTTTCTTCAGAGTTGCAAAATAAAGCTGTAAAATCAGAGTCATTCCAGATTTTAAGACATAGATTACAATTTTCCTTTGAAGTATCAGGAACATATCTCCTTATTTCAGTAGATACAGAAGGAAGAAAATATTTCCTTAAATTTAACACCTTCTTAACTACTTCTCTTCAGTAAATTAACCTAGATATAGTTCATTCAGTAGAAATAAATCTACTTATTAGAGCTGTGGCAATTAATACCAACAAAATGAACTTTAAAAAAAAAATTGTATTTTTCAGTAAGTTTACATTCTCTGTGTTCTAATTATTACCTCAACAAGGATAAAGAAACAGAAGAAATTTTAAACTAGTTTAAGTCACTAAATAAAAATGATGATCTAAAGATGTTCAGATTGCACAGTATTTGTAGTAAAAAAATATTTTTAATGAAAATATTTTGGAGTGCCTTTTCACAGGTACATTGATATAAGCAAAAATAACTTATATGACTACACATTGGTTTGGTGCCTCTTATTATAAATTGCCAAAATGTCAGGAAATATCATCATTTCTAGTTTTTCTCATATGTCACATGCCACATTTTGACGTTTTGACCACATCATTCCTGTAGTCAAAGTTATTTTGATCTTGTTTATGATCCTTTCTTCCTTCTTTATTGTTTCTGTAAACTTCATAAAATTTTCAACCCTCTTGTCTTTATGCACTCACTCTTTTGTTTCTATCACATTGATTAAATGTCTTTGGAGATACACAATATTTGCCAGCCTGGTGCATAGTATCCCTGAGGACACATTTAAAGTGCAATTAAATGCCTAATGAAATGTTAAAATAGTTTGAAATATTTCATAATGCATTACTTTGTTTTGACCTTTTATATATTAATTATACAGTAAGTCTGTCTTCGCTGAAAACAAAGCAGTGATGTAATAAGGTAAGGCTCTGAAATATAGCAATTAATGAAATTCAAAATTGTAAGCAAAGAAAGATCAATTTAAGGGTTTTGCACTTAGACAGCAGTCCACCCATCCACCCACATTAATGTAGTAGAAGGGAAGGCAGACAAAAGAGGAGTCACAAGTCTGTAATTTCTAACAATCTTACTGGGTGGAAAATAGAGGACATTTTTACTGACTGCTTGTGTGACTAGAACTGAAAACTTCACAGGAAAATAATATGTTCCTCTACTTAAATTATGGAACACCTAAGTATTCTGCCTATGCAACACCAAATTTTATTTGTCACAAAAACCAGTGATTCACTCTAGCCTCCTTTCTTTTTCTGTGGTAAAGCAATAGTAATGACATTAGATATGTAAAAAAATAAAATTATCTTCAGAAGAACTGTTCACATGACCATTACCTCTTCATTGTCTTCAAGTATTTTAAGTGACTAAGATCAAAAGATCACTTTAATAAAGCAGGGGAAGATTTAGCTAAGCTCCTTACTAATTAGAAAAAAAAAAAAGATAAAACACTAACTTTTCATTTCCCACAAAAGCTTACAGATTGCTGCATAGACTGGACTATGAAAGCATTATTTTCATTTTTTGTAGTTCTTTTTGTTTTAATATTATTTTTACTGTGGTAAAGCCAAGAGGCAACTGATCCTACCGAGAGAAAATTTTTTCAAGTAGAAAGTTTTCTGCAGATGTTTCATAGAAGAAACGAACAAACAGACAAAACAATGGGAACAATGTTAAATGTGAGATGACTGTAAATATCACCATAAGTTCATGTATGAGTAGCTGTGCACTAACCTGGCCCATCCTGCAGCCAGAGAGTCAATAACAGTCATAGCATCATAGAATCACAGAATGGCATTGTCAGAACCCTTCTTTTTTTTTTTTTCAGCTCAAAGCTTGCTTACTGAGGTATCTTTTGTGATAAGACTCTAACGGACTTATCAAGGAGGCGAACGGTGGGTGTCACCATGTGGCAATCAACATCACCTTGTGAACATTTGAAAGCATTTCCTTCAGAGCTGTTTGCCCCAGGAAGAGAGTGCTCAGGAGTGTTCACTGGCGGAAGATCTGGCCTGTGACCAAGTAGCGCCAGCTTGGTATGGGAGACTGGGGAATGATACCATCGTATCCTCTGAAAAACAGGATCCAGGTGGGCACCTCCCTGGTTCCTCTTATCTGCTGGCAAGGCCTGGAAGATGGGAACAAAGGAATTTCTGCTGAGATCCCAAAGCCAGAAGCTGCCACTCCAAAGAGAGCTGAGTCAACCACTTTGGTCGTCATAAATAAGTTCGTACTGCTGTTGGAGGATGTCATCAACCAAGCGGTTGGCAACCGAACAAGCCCTGATGACCCATCACCCAAGAAGATCAACATCTGCGCTGCAAACAATGCTGGACCCCTGGTGGTGACTATCTCTCTTGCTTTCGACAAAGACTCCTTTCTTTTTAACTCTTTTCTATCGCCCACCTTCCCTTCCCCATCTCCCTAAGCTACTAGGATTTGTAATAAACTGGTCAGGCTAATATTTGACCTGTTGTGTCTTAATCTCACTGTTGGGTATACATATATTAAAAGAACCCCTTCTCCCTCCTGTAAATTGGAGCGAGACAGGTACGAGTTGGAGGAAATCTTAATGGTCATATAGTTCCTTGTCCCCTGTCTTAGGCAAGGATTCCTTCCACTAATTCAGACTGATATTTAGTGGATAAACCCCATTCATCCTTGTCTTAAACACTTCCATGAATAAGACATTAAGAACTTTTCTGGACAGCCTGTTCCAGTGCCTCAACACCCACACAGTGAAAAATTTTTTTGAATATCTAATCTAAATCAATCTTTTTTTTTTTTTTTTTTTAAGCTTAAAAAAATATTACGTTTAAAGTCTTAGATCAGGAATAGCCCTCAGTTTGGTTGCTTCCACCGCGGAACTTAGGTGGGTAGAATTTACATGTGATTGAAATAGCAGAAGTTGTACATGGTTGCAATGTCATGTACAGATGTAATTTGACTAGCCATAAGTATCTACTAATTTACTACAAATTTTAAGTGAATTGCATATAAACCCAGAAGCTTATTTGTACGCATTCAAAATACAATCCATAGAGAAAGAAGTATGTAGGTTGCTCCAAAAGTAATGTCTCCTATTTGTTTCCATGGAAACTAGAACAGCTACAAAGAGCACAGTAATGTCAAATGATAGAGAAAACTGTCAGTTACAAAACACTGTTTTTCAGCATAGTCACCACCATTAGAAATGCATTTTCACCACAAATGAACAAGTGCTTGTGTGCCATTCTTGTAAAAATCTACACTAGTGGAAGTGACCTACTGTCATTGTCACTACTACTGAGATGCACAACCGACATCCTCATTCTACTCACTTCTACTGCTTGGTCTTCATAAACATTCAGCAAGTGTCTATGAATGTCAGTGAGACTATACAATATATATATATATATTGTAATGCTAAGGCTTATTAATTATGCTTACGAAAAGCTATATGCATTTTAGACCTCTTGGAGTGCATCCAGAGGAGGGCCACAAAAATGATCCAAAGGATGGAACTCCTTTCCTACAAGAACAGGCTGAAAGAGCTGGAGTTGTTCAGCCTGGAGGAGAGAAGGCTCCCAGGTTACCTGGTAGCAGCCTTTCAGTATCTGAAGGGGAGACTAAGAAAACCTAAAACAATTCTATTTTTTTTTTTAATATTGTCAATAATTATGTTTTCTTAGGTTAGCTCTGCTTTCTGTTAGATAGACTTACACTTTTTACAGTATAATAATCTCTACTGCACATCGATTGGAAACATTTAGAAGTATATTCATGTGGAAAATTTTAGAGCACTTGGAATTAGCAAGTATTTTGCTGAATATAGTCTTTGTTATTGATGAAATGCTCTCTAGAAATAACAGCATAATTTTCCAACGTTAGTAAGATCAGCTCAGTGTTCTTATTAAAAAAATATATTCAGAAAAAAAAAATTTTAACCTCTGATCTCACCATCTACTATGGATGCATTTACAGTGAAGTATAGTCATTTTTGTCCCCCTTAAAATACATAAATACTTTTTTAAAAATTGCTAATAAATTCTTAATAGTGCACTATAAATGATCTGTATAAATATTTCAAATACAGAATAATCTGGCAGTTACATTCTTGGCCTCAAGTTGCACCAGGGTGGATTTAGGCTGGACATTAGGAAGTACTACTTTTCTGAAAGAGTGGTCAGGCACTGGAATGGGCTGCCCAGGGAGGTGGTTGAGTCACCATCCCTGGAGATGTTCAAGAAACATTTAGATATAGTGTTGAGATACGTGGTTTAGTGGGGTTATTGGTGGTAGGTGGATGGTCGGACTGGATGATCTTGTATGTCTTTTCCAACCTAGCTAATTCTATGATTCTGTGATTCTATGATTCTTATTCTTGTATTTTCTTTGTTTGTTTGCTTAAATCAATGCATTATTACTCTAATGTGCAGTGTATGGCTACAAAGTTGTGATACAAGGACCATAAATCATTGTTAGGAAAAGATTTTTCTTTGATTGTTTTAAATGATTATTCACATTTCTCTGATTTAGAAATGAAAAATCTTCAGAGTTTATTTATTTATTTATTTATTTTTATTAATGGAGAATTATTTTCATGTCAAAACTTCCCAGTTTATACAATTTTGTTCAAATGAGGAAATAACTAATAAATATTTGTGATGGAATCAGTTTGTTTTAACTGCATGAATATACCAAAACTCTTTCAAACAGTGAGTGTTTATAAATTCTAACTGTGTTCATTACAACATCTCCTTCTGGTTATAGTAGTAATAGCCGGCAAAGGCAAATTCAGTAGTTTTATGCATGCAACAACAAAGACTTGTCTACACCATTTGTGCATAATTCAGTACATTCTAAATGTAAATGAAGAAGCATTTGGTAATTTCTGCTGTTCGAATTGTGAAATTCACTTTGTTATACACATATATATACATATAAATGCATGTATATCCATATATGTACATATGGATATTTCTGTGTATCTATAAATTTCATAAAGAACTACTACTGAGTAACATGGTTTTGACTGGGTTAACATTTTTCTTTTATTGAGGCTTGTATGATGTCACCTTTTAGATTTTTTAAAAAACTAATGATGAAAATGCACCAATATTTTTAGGTGTTGCAACAGAGTGTTTGTGCAAAGACTTTTCTATTTCAAGTGCTCCCTGTCAGTGAGGAGGCTGGGATTACACAAGTATCCAGGTAAGGGTTCATTCACTTCAATTTTTTTTGGTCACATCTTTCTATCTATCCATCTATCTATTTATCTATCTATTATTAAGCAAAAATCCCCTCCTAAACAAATTTTCATTTATACTGACAGGCTGTTTCAGAGTTATAATGATACAATCAAAACCTTAGGATTCCAAAATTTCCCTTTACAATATAGTCTCATTCCATTTGGAGACATTTGAACAGAAAATTCTGTTTCCGAATAGCCATTGTTCATTTTCCTTTGGCGATATCCATGTTTCAGACTATTTCTTCATGCATCTTTAGAAAATAATGCATTGCAAGTTATATCATTTAGAGGGGTCAAAGGTTCCAGATGCCCATGACTTAACTTTCTTATGTACTTCTTCACAGAAAGAGTTTTGCGCTAGGCTTTAGGTATTTCAGTGATCTATTGACTCATTCATATACTATCTACAAAGAAGCAAATTTAGATGGGATACATCTGCAAGACAAGGCATCATTGAAATATGCTTTGCAATGCAATTAGTTCTAAGAACAATGCATGCAAAATTGGTATCACAATGTCCATTAAACTTGTCTGGGTTTTGGAACACATTTGCATATATACTGTCTGATAGAAAAATGCTGCTGTAGACTTAATTATCAAAGTAAAGCAGATCAAATACAGTTTAAATAAAAAGACACAGCAAAAAGAACTAAAAAGAATCTGCAGTCTAACTGTGGAATTGCTATTCATTGATATGAAACTTTATGGTCTGAAATACTTTTATTCGGAATTGTCGTAGTCAAATTTTAAAACAGGCGTACTCATTACTAGAGCTTATGGAGACCTAGGACTTGGAACTTGAGTGCTGCTCCAGTATTTCCAGAAAGGAATTCAAATGCTCACTTGACATTATTAATGAATTAGTGATCTTTATATGTGCTTTCATATCATTCATATTTTCATTTTTTCTGAGAATGGGTTAAACCGCATATACAGACATAGCTTTTGTTTCTTCACTTCCCAAAACTGTAATGTAAAACTGAAGACTTGAAAAAAGATTAATGCTAAAGAGAGAAGAAAGGAACAAAGCGTTTTAGGTCCAAAACTCAGGAGACTCGTTATGTAAGAATACAATAATTGTTCAAATCTACCGAATGACCTTGTCAAAATGATATACTCTTCTGTGCTCAAGTATGTTGTTCTGAAAAATCAGGATAATACCTGTCTTCTTGCAGGATAGTGGATACTACACAATACTATGCTAATTAAATTAAAAACAAAATGTAACAAAACAAGGACAAGAACAAAAACACCACCATACACAAAAAGAAATTGCTAGGCAGCAAAGGCTCTTAGGCCCTTAGCTTTTGAGAAATGTAGAAAAATCATTTGTTTAAGCTATTTTTATATTTTTGTTTAGAAATCAAGATATAACTCCTGTAATAGATTGCCTTCCAACTGTTATTAGTTGTAAGATGTTAGAGTGACTACAAGAAAAAGTATTGAGACACAAGAGAAAACAAGAATAAATAAATACAAAACAGTACTTAGATTTCTCTCATTCTAATTATATTTGAAATAAAGTTTTTCATTAAATTTTGCTCAAATACTCCCCTGATAAATTCTTCAGATAGCTTTAAAGTGAACAGCATTAAAACATTACCGTATATTATCTGTTGTATTTGACACTTGCATGCTAACATGACAGCTTGTAATATAAGACGAAGAATCATCATGACGTATTTCAAGTTTAATAAGCACAAAAGCATAGAAGTCCATCTGTGATAAAATATTATTCACTTACATTGTCTATATGGAAAACAGCTCAGAGCAGGAAGAGCTGTTGTGGACTGTAGAACAGTCAGCGCAAAGGACATAACATCCGTACTATGCATATTTTAGGAAGGTTGGCTTCAAACTGATGCTGATCTGGTTTTGGGAGCTGAAGGTCTGTTACTGGTTGGAGTACCCTGAAGGCTCCCCTCCAGCATGCGTTCTGCTTTGGTTTATATGAAAGGAATCTAATTAATGTACTCCAGGATCGCACTATGATCTGAACAGAGGTATAGAAAATGTGGAAGAATATGAGATTTTCTTCAGAAACACACAGTTGATTCAGACTAAAATTGAAATTTTTGCCCTCAAATTACCCTTGGAGTACATATGATATCCTCACCACTTTTAACTTTTTCTCTGCACAGTTTTGCATTCCAAAGAGACTTTTTTTGCAAACTAACTGTTCTATATTTTTTTTCTTTGATAACTTCTCTGCAGCTAAATGCAAATTTGAACTGTTCGTAAGTATTTAAAAAAGAAGGTTAAATATTTAGTTTAATATCAAGCTTGTTTATAGAAAGAGGAAACCAGATAAACTTCAAATAAAATGTGTATAACTTCAGGGATATATCCTACAAAAATATCTCCAGTCTGAATTTATTAACATAACTATCTAGAAGCAGGAATTTCTCTTCATATGCAGCTGGAAAAAACTGGGACCACCAAGGCAAAAAAATGTTTATACGATACACTTACAAATTTCTCCCATTATGTAGCTTTTTAGTAACCTCACCTTCCCATTGTCAAGAATGTCAGATCTGACTAAATACCATAGAATCATAGAACCCCTAAGGTTGGAGAGCCCCCCACCTCTCCATAACCTCCCTTCAGGTAGCCGTAGAGGGCAAGAAGGTCTCCCCTGAGCCTCCTGTTCTCCAGACTAGACAATCCCAGTTCTCTCAGCCGCACCTCATAAGGCTTGTATTCCAGACCTCTCACCAGCTTTATTGCCGTTCTCTGAACATGCTCCAGGGCATCAATGTCTTTCTGGTAGTGAGAGTCCCAAAACTGAACACAGTGCTCAAGGTGAGGCCTCATCAGTTCTGAGTACAGAGGAATGATCACTTCCTTGTTCCTGCTGACAACACTATTTTTGATACACGCCAGGATGCCACTGGTCATCTTGTCAACCTGGACATACTGCTGGCTCATGTTCAGTTGAGTGTCTACCACTACCCCCAGGTCCGTTTCCTTTACACAGTCTTCCAGTCACTCTGCCCCAAGACTGTAGCACTGCATGGGGTTGTTGTGGCTAAAGTGCAGGACCCAGCGCTTGATCTTGTTGAACCTCATTCCAGATCCCTTTGTAGGGCCTTCCTACTCCCAGGCAGATTGACACTTCCTGCTAACTTGGTGTCATCTGCATGCTTACTGAGGGTGCACTCAGTGCCCTCATCCAGGTTATCAATAAAGATATTGAAGAGGAAAGGCCCCAATACCAACCCCTGGGGAGCACCACTCATGAGCAGTCTCCAGCTGTTTTTAATTCCATTCATCACCGCTCTCTGGGCCCAGCCCTCCACCCAGTTCTTTACTCAGCAAAGAGTGTACCTTTCCAAGCCATGGGCTGCCAGCTTTTCTTTGAAATGCCATTCCATTATGTAGCCAGCACAACATACTTTGAATCTGAACTACACAAATGTTCTGTTGCCTGAGAGGAATAAGACTTCAAACAAATTTTAAGATGATGAAATATTTTTATGTATAACTTACATGCATCTGTTTCCTGTATTAAAAAACTCAACTGTTGATGAATCAGTCAGGTAAATATATGATAAAGAAGAAAAACCTATGTGTTGTGCACTTCCTTAACTTGTGAAATTGCATATGCAGACTCATAGCAACAATCTTTAAATAATGGTCAATTTTTTTCTGGTTCCATAATGATGATTTGTTATGAGTGTAAGTAGGAAAGGGAAGCTCACATTAAGTTCTATCTTAAAAATATTATGCAAACCACATCACAATTTGATAAATCATTAACAAGCAAAAAATATATATATATACATTTTCAAAATTCAGGTGCTTAGAAAGTAAACTACTTTATTGATTGAACTGAGATTCAGAGCAGCTAAGCAGAAATTAAGAGAATTTGCAAGAAAAAAAGTGTACAACGGGTAGAAAACTCTGTAATCAGGGAATTGCCCTGTTGGGCAATCTGATCAATACAGCACAGCAGGACAATAAATCTATTTTTTTTTTTCTACCAAAAGTACATCTGATTTACTTTTTTACTGTTTTTGGGTGGGTACCTCATGCTGGTGAAGGAAACCTGTGAAGGGAAAGACAGGGTATTCTAGAGTAAGAGATCTGTGGTACTTTCCTAGTTCTCTGCAGGGAATGGACCAGAACATCTGGGGGGAACGAACAAGATTCTCTAACATTATAAATATGACATGGCTTTTGTTTGTTGTTTTGTTTGTTTCTTCTTCTTTTAGTTCTGATTTTTATTTCAGATATATCTTAACAATCTTATCAAAATACCAATGTTAAGAACATATTTTTAGTGCGATCTCATGAAAATAATCTTGTATTCTAATTTCTTCTATATTTGATCTTTTATTTAGTTAAATCTATAGTCATTTTTTGAGCTAAACACATAAGGAAAGAACTAACGTTGTAAGGAAAGAAATTAAACATGTAAGAAAAGAAATAGAGGATTTATCTGTAAATAATGGAAATGTCAGCTAAGATGGATACTAATTCATCCATGGTCATAGTAGTCTGTAGGCCTTGTTAGCATTGCAATCTCACAGAAAATAAAAATTGAAGTATTTTTTTGTTTTGTTTTTCACCTACAGAAAATCAAAATTGCTGTTTTAATTCAGACTCTGTAGGGAACTTATTCTACTTGGTGACAAAATCTCAGTGTTCTGCTTGCAGAGAAAGTAAGTATGAAAGATTTAGAGCAGAACTTATTGTCTATTCTGAGTACAGCATTAATTCTAATTAAATTTAGTGTGACAATGTGAAAGTGTCAATAATAGTGCTCTAGAATTGCTAGTTATTTGGTTTTTTTTTTCAAACTCTGTCATGACAGCAACCAAAGGTCCAATTTCTGATCCAATAACAGATGTCTCATCTGTCTCCCATATGGCCAGCACTTTTAATTACAGGTAATAAGTGACAAGAGACTGATTTCACCAACAAGAATGTTTTGTGTAAGTAACTGTTGAATAAAAACTTGCAGTGAAATAAAAATAATTGTAGGATTTGAGTCTTTGTAGGACAAAACAAATGTTATTAGTTGGGATCCAGGATCTTCATAAAATGAGAAGATAATTGCTGGTAACATATCAAATATCTGGCAATAAAAGATAAGTTCAATGTATTAAGTTTTCTTCCTTTCTGTAAAAATCCTGTGTTTAGAGAAAATTCCATGGTTGGGCAATGTTTTTTTTCTAGTATTTCTTTCAGTATATTACATCAATATTCTCCCAAACTGTTACGCTTTATCTTTCATATCTTTCTTCACAGTTTACTACTTTTGATAAATGATTTCTGTTCTATTTTTCTAACCATGCCAGGAAAGCAGATCCATGCTGAAGTCCCCTTCAACTGTTAATAATTTATGTTTCACCAAAATCTATAGAACATCTACATGTCATTACATTTCTTGGGCCATGAAATCCTTTCCTATATTATCTTCTAATAAACCAACTTATACTAAGTTAACAATCAAAATAAATAAATGAATAAGCAAAAAACAAAACCAAAATTATTGTATATACCAGTAGTAAAGTATGGAAGGTCTTACACATTGTCAGTATTACTAGTCTCTGGAATTGCATGGAAATTCCAATATTGTCTTGAACGTGAATTAAAAAAAAGAAAAAAAAAAAAGTAAATGTCCCTTGCTAGTCCAGTCAGACAGTGAAATTCTTTCTTGGTCCCAATTCTGACAGTTAGAATAATTTAACGCATTTGAAGATGTCACCAAACAACTGTTGCTTAAGATACAAATCTGTTGGGAATGTATTGTGAGTCTCTTACTTTGTTATTTATTCAAGTCTTTTGCTGAATATAGTATGAGCAAATGGATTTATTCATACCTAACATTTAAGAAACAGTCCCACAATAATTTTCTTCAGTTTATGACATGGATAAGTCTCATCAAAGGTTTGGTTTGGTTTGGTTTGGTTTTCTTATATTTTCAGTGCAGAGTTCATAGAATCATAGAATCATAGAATTGCTCAAGTTGGAAAAGACCTTCAAGATCATCAAGTCCAACCACAACCTAACCATACTACCCTAACTCTAACAACCCACCACTAAATCATGTCCCTGAGCACCACATCCAAATGGATTTTAAACATATTCAGAGATGGTGACTCAACCACCTTCCTGGGGAGCCTGTTCCAGTGCTTAACAGCCCTTTCTGTAAAGAAGTTTTTCCTCATATCCAACCTAAACCTCCCCTGGCCCAACTTGAGGCCATTTCCCCTTGTCCTGTCACCTGTCACCAGTGAGAAGAGACCAGCCCCGCTCTCCCTGCAATCACCTTTCAGGTATTTGAAGCGAGAAATGAGGTCTCCCCTCAGCCTCCTCTTCCCCAGACTAAACAGCTCCAGTTCCTTTAGTCTCTCCTCATAGGGCATATTCTTCAAGCACTTCACAAGTCTTGTTTCCCTTCTTTAGAGTTCTGCAACTTCAGTGTTACGTTTCCTTCTTTTTCTCCTTATAATAATTATTTTAAAATTTAATTACATTTTCTTGAACAAAAATTGAAATTTATAAATAAACAAAATGTGAATCCCTCTGATATAGTGCTTCCATTATATTTAATTTTCAATTATGTACTCGTACAGTCATCAAACAAGTAGAATAGTACAGAATTGGTAGAACAGGAGGCTATTATAGGATGTTAGAAATATGAAAAGAGAATAGTATTCTTCTAAGTAGCTCCTGCAGTTCTTTTCACTTATCCCAGTAGTTCTGTTTCTAACTACTTCAACTTCCATAGAAGATTATTTGGTTTAATTAAATAAGTAAAAAGTACCAGAATTTTCAGAGGGAGCTAGTTATCTAGAATATGAGATATTTGTTGGAAGCATTATGTACCTCCCCAGCTAATATAGTGATGCCTTATCAAGTCAAGGAATATAAACTGCACTTCTGTGACATATAAGGATATTAGGTTTGGAAAATCCTTCTCACACCACCAAAATGAATGTCACCATGTTTATTTTTTAGATTTAATTTCTATCTTCTTACCTGTGTTCCATAGATGTACATATGGCTACATAGGCATACGTATATGAATAAAAGAAAACTAACACTTGTTTGCAAGTTTTATCACACAAGAATAATTTTCAAAAAACTGTGGAAAATTTATTTTCCTTAATCTTTTAAACACTACAACTAAGTGATCAAGACAATTGACAAGAAAGAGTGCAAAATCTTTTTAAGCTTTTGGTAAAAGCAATGACTATTTATTATTTAGATTTTATACTGTAATAATACATAATGATTGATTGGTAAAATAAAATTTCCTGAGGATCCATTAAAATGACATGAAATTGGCTAGTTAAAAATTATTAAATAACAAATAAAATTACAAACATAAACAATCTAAAGTAATTTGTATACTTAAAAGCGCTTTGACATTGCAAATATGAAGTTATTTTGTGAGATAAAGCAATCTGGATAAAAACTTCATGAAATTTAAAGTTTTGACCATTAATATAGATGATATTTTTAGTAAATTCCATAGAAATATCTTTTCCAGAAGGGAGAACAAGATTCAAATTTCCTTTTTGAATTTCTTGCAAACTCTTGACTCTGCAGTAGAGGTCCTTTGACAGAAATTTCATTAATTCCATCTTAAGTTATATAGATTAAGAGTTCTTGGAGCAAGGAGGATGAGCGTGACTTTGAACGACAATTTCATTATAAAAAAAAATAAGAATTCCCCAGTTTCTCCTCCGTGGGGATACAAGAAAGACTATTCAGAGCAGAAGCTGTGGAGCAAGATAAACTGCATGAGAAAGCAAGGCTGAGAACCAAGGACATCTCTACAAGAAGAGAAAAGCATGGCTCTGATTGGATAAGCGCCTGCATGCAAGGTTAAGGAGTGTTTGTGGAATGTTTTGTTGACATGTAAAGGCGGGTGGGAAAGTTAAAAGAAAAAACTTGTGAATGTATATAAGGGATGTGAGAACCTGTAATAAACCATTTGGATCGTTCACATCTGAGTCCGTGCCTGGTTGCCACACTCTCCATTTGATTTAGCAAGATTAATTATGAGATAGGAAATTATATGTTTTCCTTTATAAAACAACCAGCTGGCTACATTTTTTTATCTTATAATTCTGCACAAAACAAACTAACCTAACACAGTTTATTCTAATGTTTTGTTTAATTTTTTTTCAGCCACAGGTGCTGAGGAAGCTGCATAATGTCACAACAAAACTACCCAGTACCTTTCAAAGACCATGGCAATACAGACAACTTCAAGAAAGAAAGTGTCCTCTTCTACATAGGCAAAAGGGAGATCAGGGCAACTCCAAGTTGGATGTCTGACAGACAGCTGTTGGATAAAATCTTCCTGGAAATCATTTTCAAATGGAAAGATTTGAAAGGGAAATATTTACGAAGGGAAAATTGTGTCTTAAAAACCTAAGAGCCTTTTACAATGAAATGGCAAGCTAAGTGGAAAGAGTTGTGGATATTTTTTATCTTGAGTTTGGCCAGACATTTGACATTGTCTCCTATAATATCCAGATAGACTATCTGATGTAATAGGTAAGTTGATAGTTATGTGGATCTGAAACTGGATGAATCATTTGGCTCAAACTGTTGCCCAGCTGGAAGCCTTGGGAGGATCAATACTGGAGCCATTAATGACTTGAATAACAGGACAAAATACACCCTCAGCAAATTTGCAGATGATAAAAACTCGTGGGGAGTTAATACATCAGATGGTTGTACCATTAAGAAAGACATCAAAAGGCTCAAGAAATAGATTGAAAGGGATTTAATGCAGTTCATCAAAGATAGATGTCAAGTCATGCACCTGAGCAGAACGTGCACAAGAACATGCTAGCGATCACCTGGCTGCAAAGCAGTTTTGCACAAAAGTAATTGGAGGTCCTGGTGGACAGCAAGTATAACATGAAATAGCAACCTGTCAGCAGTCAACAGCAAAATAATCAATACGCTGCATTAAGAAGAGTGTTGCCAGCAGGCTATTGGAGGCAATACTTTCCCTCTGCTCCATATCCAGGAGGCCACACATTAAAGTGCTGTATCCAGTTCTGGGTTCCCCAATAGAAGAAAGATAAGGCCGTACTGCTGAGAATTCCAGCAAAGAACCATAAAGGACTTGGAGCATCTGTCATACACAGAGAGGCTGAGAGATCCAAAACTGCTTAACATATGGAACAGAAGTCTGAGGGGAATCAGATGTACAAAACTCAGTTCGCTGCAAAAGCTTTTACATTCATTAATTTACCTCAAGCAGTTTAGTAAGCATCATTTTTGTTTCTGTTTTTTTTTTTGTTGTTTTTGTTTTTGTTTTTTTTTTTTTTTGTCAAACTACCAGGAGAGATCAACTAACGTCCTTAGGCTATGACCCTGCATTTCTTTTACATTTCAGAATTAGATTCATCTGAAAACATTTGGTTTTATTTCTAATGCCTGTATCACAAAATGCCTTTCAGCGCTGTTTTGAAATCTTACAGTCTAGCGGCTCAACTGAATTAAAATTATTCTGTTTTTCCAGCATCCAGTTCTGGGTATTAAGCCAGTTTCAATCTTTGCAGAGTGTTGCACATCAGGACAATGTAATCAAAGTAAGAAACTTCCCATTTCTTTTTTGAAAAATCTTACCAGATGTCATATACAATCATTAACATTTAATTAAGCCAAAATGTACAGTATGGAGGCACATAAAAAATACTTTGTTTTTACATATTATTAGAAAGGCTGCAATAGGAGCACTGCTCAGACTGGAACTACTTACCAAGGAGTCTAATAGAATTCAAAGAAGTACAGTGAAAATGATAGAGGAATATGTTTAAATAGCTTTATTGTTTAGCTTACAAAACAGTTGACAGTAGAAGGGGGAATTCATGTGTCACAAGGACATCAGTCACAGATTGCTGATTGCTGAAAGGGTCAGGAATCAATTATTTGAAATTGCAACTTCTTAGAATTTTTTTTTTTAATAATTAAAGGAAAGGAGGAAGAAATTGCAATTTTCCTTACTGAAATCAGTGATTCAACCAAAAAAAAAAAAACTCTTTTAGAAGGTTCCCAGTGCAGGATTTTTTCAAGAAAATACATTACACATATCTTTCTGTAATAATGTGAATGTGTAGAGTATAATGTTTATGAGTGTTCTTGGCGTAAGAACAGTAGTAGTTTACAAATGAACTATGTTTGACTAAGTAATCATGCAAAATTGTGACAAAAGAAAAAAATATCTCCAAACTTCAGTTAGAGAAGATTTTTTTCTGAATGTTTAAAATACAGTCATTTAGGAGATGCTCATGGATGTTTTTAAAGTAATTTGCTGAAACAGTATTTCTGAAGTGTTTTTAAATGACAGTGTGGCTGAAGTTCTTCACAAGGTTCAGGGCTCAAGTATTGTTAGTTCAACAATGAAAACAAAAATTAGTTTTGTTTCAGATTGCTTGCAAGCAGCACATGAAATGTGAGACAACAAACTGATGAAAAGAAATACTGAAGACACTGAAAATATCTACAGAATCCTCCTTAATAACAGAGAAGAAGAAAGCAGAATATTTTATAGAATAAAGAAACAAGGAGAGTCTAAGCAATCAAGGAGAACGTTGCTGAATGCTCCACAGGTGACAGAAAGATCACAGAGAATAAAAATGATACAGTTTTCTGAGGTATTGCTAACTGTGAGAGAGTTCAGTGAGGTCCAACTGAAATAACAGTCTTATTTCTCAAACACACAAAATAGTTCTTAATTTTAGCATTATAACTATAATGAATAAAGAATATATTTTTTTGCTGAACTTAGACTCAAGATAAATCATACTTAATGAAGCTGTTTTGCAAATGAAGATGCATTTCACTAGGGATTGATTCAAATTTGATGGCTATATGCCATTTCAGGTTGATCAGACAGAAAAAAAAGGAGGATTGCCTCAAGATTTTTTTTTTTTTTTTCAGAATTTTTCTTTCAGGGAGAGTTTAAACCAAAAATGTTGCAAAAGTTCTGTGAAGAAAATTTATATATCAAATTACTTTTCTCATAATAATTGCTTTTCTCAATAAGCTTCCTGGAAATAGCATCAATAGTTCTATAGAAAAAGATGATGTGCATGTACAAATATATAATGTATGTACATATGTATGTAGCACTTATTTCAGGAAAAGGTTGATCTTTAAATATTACAATTGTTTTGGTTTTGTTTTTTTTTTTTTCTATGATAGAACTTTTCCTTATAACATAATAGTTTTAAAGGCTGATGGAATTTTATTTATATATCAACAAATTTTGCATTCTTAACAACAAGACAATATCTGTAAAAAAGTATGAATGATTTTTCTTGAATTTAGAATCATACAATAATTACAAATATTATTCTGAAATATCTGTTTTCAAAGATTTTTGTATGTCTAAAGTGCATGTGAACTCTTTTATATCTATTTTTTAAAATACGTTATTTAGCTTTGCTATATAAAAACAAAAAAAGACAAATTTTAGAAAGACTACTGTATTATAATTCCAGTAAGAATTTGAAGCTCTCTTAAGTAGGAGAATGGTTCAAGTCCTATTAATCTCAGTAGAATTGGTTAACAGATACAGTTACATTAGGTATTTTTTCTACTACAATATTACCTGCGACCTAAATTTGGCTTTCACTGAGTTCACTCAAAATTTTATTAGCTACATCAATGGAACATGATTTTTCTTTGACTATTGGATAGTTCTAGTTTAAATCACAATTTAAATCCCCAGGTATTAAAACAGAAAAAGGGAACACTCATTCATAAGAGCAGCTGGTGTGCTTTGTCTTTTTTTTTTTGTCTTATTATTTTGAAATTGCATAGCCTTTGTTACAATGACCTTATCATTTGTATGTCTAAATGTACTACCATAACTCAGAAATATCTATCTCTCTATCTCTCTATCTCTCTATCCATCTATCTATCTATTTATCTATATATTTAGTTCACTTCATGTGCACAGGACATTTACAAACTGAAATAATGAATATATGCATAATTCTTGCAATTTCAAATTTCAAAGCTACAACGTAAAATGAAATAACAAATATAATGTTAAGTAAATCTCCCTTTCAGTTTATCTAATAAGCCACTTCAAGATAGAAGGACTTTAACTCTACCCCAGCACTACCTACTACTTTCTGATGAAAATCCTTATTTAGAAAATATATATTTTATTGCAACACCCCCAAACCTCTCCAAGGCAGAGAAGAGCTTAGAAACAAGTCATCTGCTTGCTGAAAGCATACACTAAACAAGAAGCTATAGGCTAGATTGCAGGGCTGAGGCCAGTGGGATGAAGTTCAATAAGACCAAGTGCTGGATCCTGCACTTTTGTCATAACCACTGGTAACGCTGCAGGCTTGGGGCAGAGTGGCTGGAAGACTGTGTGGAAGAAACAGACCTGGTGAGCTGGTCGGCACTTGGCTGAACATGAGCCAGAAGTGTGCCCAGGTTGACAAGAAGACCAATGGCATCCTGGCGTGTTTCAAAAATAGTGCTGTCAGAAGGAGCAAGAAAGTGGTCATCCCTCTGTACTCAGTTCTGATGAGACTGCACCTCTAGTACTGTGTTCAGTTTTGGGACTCTCACTACCAGAAAGACACTGAGGCCCTGGAGCACATCCAGAGAAGGGCAATGAAGCTGGTGAGAGATCTGGAGCACAAGTCTTATGAGGAGCAGCTGAGGGAGCTGGGATTGTTTAGTCTGGAGAACAGGAGGTTCGGGGGAGACCTTCCTGCTCTCCACAACTACCTGAGGGAGGTTATGGTGAGGTGGGAGTCAGCCTCTTCTCCCATGTAACTAGCAACAGGACAAGAGGCAGTGGACTCAAGTTGTGCTAGAGGAGATTCTGTTTGGATGTTGGGAAAAATTTGTTCTCTGAAAGAGTGGTCAGGCATGCAATGGGCTCCAGCCCACAGAGATAGGATAGTTACCATTCCTGAAGGTGACCAAGAAGGGCTAGGCTGACATGACTAAGTGGGGAAAAGTTGGTGATAGGTGGATGGCTGGACTGGATTATCTTGGAGGTCTTTTCAAACCTTGCTGATTCTGTGATTCTAATTAAAGAACAACAGATGTCACTGCCCTCAGGAGAGAAGCTACTGTTCTTAATTCATGAATCCGTTCCATGTTGTTTCCTCATTGCACTTGCAAGAACACTGAAATTATCCCATTGGATGCCTAGGCCTTCTCGATAGCCAGACGTAATTCAAATTCACCTATCAGTAACAACCAGTATTATCCAGACAGTCCAGTTTAAACATTTTGATTCAAATTGCTGAATCAATGTACCTATATTTAAGGTTTTTTAAACTTAAACTGGCCAGTGAAAGAAGATATATTTGCCACTCTTACATTTCAAGGCCAGTATTCAAATCTTCATAAGGCAAGCCATACTTGAAAACACTTTTAAGAGTATTTTGTTTGTTTGTTTATTTGTTTGTTTGTTTTGTTTGCTTTTCCTGAGGATACTAGAAAACTTATGTCTTGAATTGTCAGTGCCAATATATATGAATTTGGTTTCCTCATTTCTAAATTGGAGAGATGTTGATTTGAAGGGTGGACTACATTGTGGATAAGAAATTGGCTACAGCCAGAGTGATGTGGTCAATGGCTCTGTGTTCAGGGGGAAATTGACAAGCGGTGTCACTCAGAGGTCTGTCTTGGGCCCAGTAGGCTTTAACATCCTTATCAATGACCTGGATAGTGGGATCAAGTGCACTCTTAGTAAATTTGCAGATGATACCAAATAAAATTGTGCAGTTGATGTGACAGAGGGAAGAGAAGTTATCCAACAGAATCTGTACATGCAGACCTATGTGAGCCTAAAGAAGTCCAACAATTCCTATTCTCTATGGCAGGGGAGTGGAACGAGATCACCTTTAAGGTCTCTTCCAGCCCAAGCCATTCCATGATTCTATGATTCTATGGTTTTATGGTTCTAGGATTCCATGACTGGTGAAACTTTTCAGGTAATGAATTTGTAGTATATCACTCAGAAGAAGGAATCAGGAAGACCTACAGGCTTACATTATTTATAACACTACATATGCATAGGTGAAATATTAACACAGCAAAACTGAGCGTTCAGAAATAGACAATAAAGATTCTGGATTTTCTGCAACATTAAGGAGATTTAATTTTACATGCTTCATTTTGCTCTCTTATTTTCCTTGTTAAAAATAAGCCAGCATGAAAAGTTATTTATAAGATCCCAGTTATCAAAGTCCTGTTTCAATACATTCTTCAAGATATATTCCATAAAAAAATCATTCAGATTAGAATACATACCTATGATAAGGTCTCGATGGACTTTGCACTTCGTATTTTCTGTATAGTGGAAAGCATTCATTACTATACTATATATCTCTTATAATAAATTCACTTGCATGCTAACTTATCCTATAATGTCCAAAGTAGTGGTTTTAAACCGTATTTAGAAATTGTTTCAAAAAATGTTATTGAGTGCATTCTCCTGATTACACTTATTTTCCCTCTTCTGTTAAATATTTTGTGCACTGCAGTATGTTGTATATAATGTCAATTTAATATTTAATTCCAACCATGTATAATGCAGACATTATAAATTGAATGAATGAAGCTTATAGATTTATATATAAATGTACTAATGCATTTAATTTCACAGCACAGTATATCAGTCAAACAAGTATAGTTCTAGTCCGACTTTTCTGGAAAAAAAAATAAAAAAACCAAAAACTTGAGTGTCAGTTAATTTGTGAACTAAAAATCCCTACTACGTCTTGGGTGTGAAATAAATTGTTAGCATTCCTTTAAACCTTATAATATTAGAACTTGATAAATGTGCTGTTTTTCTAAGCTTCTCTAGATGAATTTACTGCTGCATTAAGCTATTAGCAGAGAAATAGGAATAATACTTCAAGAATGAGCATTGCTTATAACTGCATTTTCTCACAGAGATTTGAGCAAGGAGAAAGTGAATGTGAGATCTAGCATTTTTGCTGTAAACCACTAACATTACAGAGGTCATGAGATTGGCATGATGATGAACTAATTAATCACTCTTTGTTTTTCCCTTTGTTCACTTCTTCAAGACAACATGTACTTATAACTAGGCATTCATCTTGGAATTCATGTCACAGTACATTTACAGAAGGAAGGTAGATGTGATACTTAGATGAGAAGACAAGGACTACAAGATTACTTTTGTGCTGGGTATTGTGTTGTCACATTTCAGTTTTATGTGACTCTAGAAAACAGTTGTAAGAATTATTATTGTTCTTGACTCAAAATGGAATTGTATGCAACAAGCAGCTGTAAAGAGAAAAAAAAACATTCTATTTTCTTTTAATTTGATGCAATATTTAGATTTTTGTTAAATAAGCAACAACAACTAAACCAACAACAAACATAAAATCTAAATAGATAAATAAACAATCCAAAAAGAACATCAAATAAACCCAAAGTTATTTCTTGAGAAGGAGAATTGTGAGATAATTTAAGAAATGAATAATGTGGAAATGTTTGTCAAAATCCAAAAGTCAATAGAATGTTAACACAAAATCCAATAACAGAAATGTTATTAATTGTCATAGTTCATACTCTAACTACTTTGTGATTAGATATTTATTTCAATTGCTATTATTTATGTAATGATTGTCATGGTTTTGTGATTTTTGGTTATTGGTATTCCACATCATAACATCATGTAGTGAATGTACCTGGTTCTCAGAAGAGAAGGACTACTACATTCCCCAAGGTACTTTGCTCCTCTGTTACCATTTCCAGCCAGAGGGAAAAGATAAAAGCTTGCAGATCACGAGACCTCGCCCCTTTTTTCCTCCCGTCTCTTGTCCTGACAGCACCTCTCTCTCCAGCCGTCTTATCGTCGGTAGTAGAGTAAGGCCTACCTTGATTTTGGGACATTCTCTCTCTCTGTATTGGATTTATCAACTTAAATTGTAATTATGTTGTATTATAGTGTGTTGTTTTGCATTCCGATATCTTATTTAGTAAATTAGTTTGTTTCTCCTCAGATTGTTGCCGCTGTTCTTTGCTCTCAGGGCCATCTCCTTACTCTTTTTCCCTTTTCCCTTTTCCCAGGTTGTGGGCCCGTGGGTCCACCGTCCCCTTTGTCACGGAACTGGGCCAAATGCCCGTAAACCATTGACAATGATCCACTTCTACCCAGAATATCAGTTTAGTTTTCTGATAGCAACAAATAGAAAAATTTGGTCACAGCTCTGCATGGGTCAGTATCTTCATGAGACTCGGGTCTGAGAGCAGTAGGGCCACCTCATCTAGACAACAAAGCCATCCAGGGAGCAGGTGGGGACATCTTCAGCCCCAAGTATTGGTCCTGTCTTTGGGAGTAGGAGCAGGCCAAGGACAGGATAAGATGCTGACCTGCAGGAAACAGTCAGGTTCCATGTCTGCAACAACAGAGTCTATGGTCAGTCATAGACATGTCTGGACATCACAGCTTAGGTGGACACCAAAAATAAGATTTCCCACTTGAAAGCAGTTCCCCAAAGAAGAGACAGACATTACTCAGACTTTTTCCAACTCTCTTCATGACAGCTTTTCTCACCAAAGAATATGAGTTTGGATTCAACCAGCTAAACTCAGGGAAGATAAGAATGGGCTCAGAATCTTGACAGTTTTTGATCTTCACTTATACTCTCTGGAAGCCTGTTTAAAAATCTTACTTTCCTCCAAATTTTTGCTTATTATAAAATAATATATAAACATACATAACTATCTCTGAAAAGTTAGAAAACAATGCTAACTTTATACAAAATTTGGAAAGAAATTAAAGTAAACCTAAAATACTCAAAAAGCTTTAGTCCTAAAAAACATAATTTGTCTATAATTCACTTATCTTGGGAATAAAGCATATAAACAGGAACAATTGTTCACAAGGGTGGATAGTGATAGGACAAGGAGGAATGGTTTTAAGCTGAGACAGGGAAGGTTCAGGTTAGATATTAGGAGGAAGTTTTTCACTCAGAGGCTGGTGACGCACGGGAACAGGTTGCCCAAGGAGGTTGTGGATGCTCCATCCCTGGAGGCGTTCAAGGCCAGACTGGACGTGGCTCTGGGCAGCCTGATCTTGTGGTTGGCGACCCTGCACTCAGCAGGGGGTTTGAAACTCGATGATCTTTGAGGTCCTTTTCAACCCAGGCCATTCTATGATTCTATGATTCTGATTCTATGATTCTATGATTCTATGATTCTATGATTCTATGATTCTATGATTCTATGATTCTATGATAAAAGAAGACCGAGATGAATAAAAAATTAATTGTAGGAGTTAAGAGTCAAATGCCCACATTCATATAAATACAAAAAAATAGTCAAGTTGTTATGCACTTGTGCCTATGGTACCTATTAATTTTAAAAAGTGTTTTTCAGTATTGTAGATTGGTGTTTTCCCTTTGGTTATATGCATAATTTAATATGATTCTTCCTTCAGAAAAATATATTCCATTTTTTTTCTTTTCTTATGCTTCTCTTTCAAAAGGCATGCATATTTCTACTATTCCTTGTTCTCTAGAAGGGTATACCCTGTTCTGTTGTTGAGGTTTATCTTGATGGGCAGCTAAGCACAATGCAGCCACTCTCACACTGTCCAAGCAGGACAGGTGAGAGAATAGAGAAGGTAATAGCATGAGAACTTGTAAGTTGAGATAAAAAAAGAGTTTATTAGGTAAAGCAAAAGCTGCACATTCAAGAAAAACAAAACAAGGAACTTATCTACTATTTACCATTGACAGGAAAGTGTTCAGCCTTTTCCAGAAAAGCAGTGCAAATCACACATAATAGTGACATAAGGCGACAAAAGCCATCACTCTGAAAGTCATAATCTACCCTTATCTCTCTCACTCCCCTTTTATTGCTGAGTATGATGTCATATGATATGGAATATCTTTTTGTTCAGTTTGAGCAGTTTGGGTGAGCTGCTTCATCAGACTTTGATGATACATAAACTTAATTTTGAAGTTGTTAACAATGAAATATAAGTTTGAAGAGAAGTAATTGCTTAAATACAATTCTTAATTAGACTGGGAATATTTTAGACTAAATAAAAATATTTTTAAAAAGCAATAAGATACAGAACTTGGTAGATTTCAGCTCTGTTATTTACAGAGAATGCAATATATGCTAAAATATCTTACTATGGATTAGGTTTGGTGAATCTATATATGTACTTTAAGTTCAACGTGTGCACACATTTTTAAAGTCTTGGACTAACCAGAGAAAATACAGATATGATTGTTTAACATTTAATCTCCAAGTTAAAATTGCATTTGGAGTACAGGTTGCAAATTTTAGTGTCTAATCACTTCAAAATATCTGATTGATTTTTTTTGTTTGTTTTTCATAAATTGTACCAATGAGATCTTGTTCCTAGCAGCACCTCAAAAATACATGATTTTTTCCCCATATTTTACAAGAACAAAAAGGAAGAACAAAATTTCCAAGTGATTACTTCTTAGCACATTCAGAAGATGAAATCATTAACTTTCTTCACAAATCTTTTGATAAATCTATGTAGTATATCTCTTATTATGGAACAATTATTCCCGAGATATGTAAAATATTGCATAAGGAAATCTTAGTCCTCACTCTATTTCATCCCTCCATGTGGTCTAATTTTTTTTTCTCCATTTATTTTCATTGTAAAGAGATATATATAACTTATATATATATATCTTATTTTATATATATACATACACACATATATGTATTTAACTTACATATATGGCTTAGTTGATGTTGGAGATCTGACATTAGGAGAAATGAGTCTCAAATTCAGTGAATAATTGAAAAGAGAAATAACCAAAGGAAAAACAGACAAACAAATGAACAGTATAATGTAGATTATGTTTTTGAAGTAACATCTATAATTATGTATTGTATCTAGGATGCTGCAACATTAATGGCAGTGGTCTAGTGATTCAGAAGTAATTAATCATAGTAACTTCAACAACTGTTACTGGATAAATTACTATTCTGAGTCACAGAATAGTTCTGAATAGATCCTAGAAATATAGCATTTAATTTGATGCATTTATTTCTGTTGTATTTTGCATATCTCTGTAAATAGGACTACTTCCCTGGAATCACAGATAAGGTTTGAAAGTCTCATATTCCACATCTTTCTGGTGCTTTCTGTCTTCCTTTTATCATTTTAGAATTATAGGGAATTATCTGTGTACTAACTACCCATTACCTGATGACATATACAGGTTTGCTTCTCCAAACTACTTAACTATATCAAATAAATAAATCATATTTAGTCTCATTTATGTTTTATTCAGAAAGTTTTAAACATCTGTTGAAAATGACATAGCTGTAGGAAGCTTTCCATATATGATACATCATACAAGCCCACATTTCCTTGTACCTGGATGACTCTAAAAATTCTTATTCATTCCAGTGATTCTGAACTGTCTTTTAATATATTATTCCCTTTCTGTAAGTAATTTTTCCCTTAAATAGACAAGTACAATTCCTTGGCATAGTTGCACAAAGCTGAGCTTTGTGCTTTTGCTCACAGTATATCTGAAGGGAAGGTGTCAAGAGGATGGGTTCAGATTTTTCTTAGTGATGTCTAGTAAGAGGATGGGAGGCAATGGTCACAAACAGAAATACAGGAAATTTGGACTGAGCATGAGGAAAAGCTTATTTACTCTGGCGGTCACTAAGAACATGAGCAGACTGCCCAGAAAGATTGTGGAGTTTCTTTACGGGGAGATGTCCATCCAGACACAGTCCTGGTTAATGTGTTCTAGGGGACCATGTTTGAAAAGGGTTATTGGACTAGATAATCTCTAGAGATCTCTCCCATTTTAAACCATTTGGTGATTCTGTGATTCTCTGTTTAACATATATTTGAAAATCACGAAGAATTATACATACATGTATATTCTTTCTTATGTGAGCACTCCTAACAGAAATGAATTGTTTTGTTCTTTACTACAGTAAAAAGAAAGTCAAATATGTTGTGCAGATACCTCTCTTTTTCAGAACTTGTATATAATTTCTACTTTTTTTTTATCCATTATTATTATTATTAATTTATCATAATATAGAGAAGGCTTTTCAACAGCTGCTGGTATTGTTTAATATGTGTTCCATTAGCTTCCATGTAAGTACAGTGATATCAAGACCGATTGTGGTTGTGAAAACAGCTCCTGTAAAATTTTCTTCCCTTTGTCTAGAAACTGTTAGAGTGAAGAAAGGGTTCTGACAATGGTTGACAAGGGAAGAAGAAATAAACTGTAAAAAAAAATATAAATTTAATAGAATTTTGCATGACACTTGAGACTGAAATAAAATGGAACATCTACAAAAAAAAAAAAAAGAAAAAATACTTGTGTAGTTTTTTTTTTCTTTTCTCTGCCTGATACAATTTATTTCATTTTTATAGCACAGACTGTCTCTGTGATATAAAGCCTCTGTTAGTTTTGACAGTAGTAACTCAGTAATGCTTCACACTTTCCTCTGGAGGCAGATTCAGTGAATAGATGCTGGTGGCATTCAAACATCCACGGTAAAAGTCACAACATTGCTAACAGCAGTGCATAGCTTATTAATACCATATTCTTGGCTTAGAAAATTACTATAGTTTACAGCAAAAAATATTTCCCTTAGGTAACTTTATTAGCACTGTTGAATCTAAATATTTGAGTAATGAAAATGCCACAAGACATCATCTGTAATATTGGATTTCATATCATATTAAACATTTTATTTGTACTGAATACGTGCATTGTAATTTTTAGGTAATAAAAGACGCATTTAAGACTGCAATGAAACTGCCATCATAACTCACTGTTTTTGCTTTTTAATTCTACTACCAGAATTAATTCTAAAAGAGATCTGAAACAATATTTTTCTGTGCATTATTCATCAGGATATCAAAGTAAAATAAATGGACAGATAGACGTATAACTTATCGAGCCTTTGTTTTGACTATCTGAGAATGTACACAAGTATTTCATGGTTAACCTGTATGATATCTATTTATCATTTTCATTAATTTGTATGAGCTCTGGGAGAACTTGGAAAAAAAATTCAGTTTAGTTGGTATAAAGAAATGTGTTGCTTGTTGGGCTGTGCACAGAGCAGCAATAAGTAGACTTTTTTTAATATATATTTTGTATCCTCTTTTATTCTTTTTCTGTTGGAAAAAGCATGCAGCCAAGTACGTAACATTGCTTTGAGTTGCCCACTGAGAAAAGAGATAGAAGGTGGAGCCAATAATTCATACATACGAGTTGGCACATTTAACTCAGAGCTGGTACCTGAGCAAGCCAACAGATTTCAGCTCAGCTTCTGTTCTAGAGAAAGGCATGATTTTCTTAAGGAGCTGCCTAAGCTACCACAACTGCTCAGTTACTTTCTAGCGGCACAGTTGTGGAAAACAAGAACTGTTTTTTCTTTTGCCTTGTGACAAAAAAAGGCCTCATGAAGCAAGCTTTGTGACAAGACTCTAACTGACAAATGCAAATTATTGAGGGGGGTGAGTGGCTGGTGTCACCATGCCAGGATGCTTCTGCTTATGATTGTAAAGATAAGCAGAAATGGGACAAGCAGAGTTTTTCGGTGGTGCAGCTTGAAGGAGCTGACCACTGCAAATGGTAATAATGCTTATGCATGGCAACAAAGGCACCACTCCCTACTGGCTTATCTGTTGGGCCAGGAGTGTCACACAAACAGAGAGAAAAGAAGAAGAAGGAAAAAAAAAACTGCGAAACGGGATAAAAGGTCCCCACTAAACTAAGAACTTTGGAGGAGAGGAATGCGGCTGGGAATGTGGCCACTGAGGACAATGAAAAGACTGAGGTTCTCAATGCCTTCTTTACGTCTGTCTTTAAAAATCAGACCAGTTATCCTCAGAGCACTCTACTCTCTGACCTGGAAGTCTCGGATGGGGAACAGAATAAACCCCCCATGATTCAGGAGGAAACGGTCAGAGACCTACTACTCCACCTGGACTGCTACAAGTCCATGGGGCAGGTCAGGATCCATCCAAGAGTACTGAGGGAGCTGGCGGAGGAGATAGCCAAGCCACTTTCCATCATCTATCAGCGTTCCTGGTCAACTGGAGAGGTCCCAGAAGACTGGAGGCTTGCCAATGTGACTCCCATCTACAAGAAGGGTCGTAAGGAGGATCCGGGGAACTACAGGCCTGTCAGCCTGACCTCGGTGCCAGGGAAGGTTATGGAGCAGATTGTCCTGAGGGAGATCACGCGGCATTTGCAGGACAACGGGGGGATCGGGCCCAGCCAGCATGGGTTTGTGAAGGGCAGGTCCTGCTTGACCAACCTGATCTCCTTCTGTGATCAAGTGACCCGTCTGGTGGATGAGGGAAAGGCTGTTGATGTGGTCTACCTAGACTTCAGCAAAGCCTTCGACACTGTCTCCCACAGTGTTCTCCTGGAGAAGCTGGCAGCCCATGGCTTGGACAGGTACACTCTTTGCTGGGTAAGGAGCTGGCTGGAGGGCCGGGCCCAGAGAGTGGTGGTGAATGGAGTTAAATCCAGCTGGTGACCAGTCACAAGAGGTGTTCCCCAAGGGTCGGTGCTGGGACCTGTCCTCTTCAATATCTTTATTGATGACTTGGATGAGGGCAACAAGTGCACCCTCAGCAAGTTTGCAGACGACACCAAGCTGGCAGGAAGTGTTGATCTGCCTGGGGATAGAAAGGCCCTTCAGAGAGATCTGGACAGGCTGGATCTCTGGGCTGAAGCCAATGGGATGAGGTTCAACAAGACCAAGTGCCGGGTCCTACACTTAGGCCGCAACAACCTCAGGCAATGCTACAGGCCCGGGGCAGAGTGGCTGGATGGTTGTGTGGAGGAAACAGACCTGGGGGTGCTGGTCGATGTTCAGCTGAGCATGAGCCAGCAGTGTGCCCGGGTGGCCAAGAAGGCCAATGGCATCCTGGCTTGTATCAGAAATAGTGTTTCCAGTAGGAGTAGGGAGGTAATTGTACCTCTGTACTTCGCCCTGGTAAGGCCGCACCTCAAGTACTATGTCCAGTTTTGGGCCCCTCACTGCAAGAAAGACATTGAGGCCCTGGAGCGTGTTCAGAGGAGGGCAACAAAGCTGGTGAGGGGCCTAGAGCACAGGTCTTATGAGGAGCAGCTGAGGGAGCTGGGATTGTTGAGTCTGGAGAAGAGGAGGCTCAGGGGAGACCTCATTGTTCTCTATAACTACCTGAAGGGAGGTTGTAATGAGCTGGGGGTTGGCCTCTTCTCTCTTATAACTAGTGAAAGGACAAGGGGGAATGGCCTCATGTTGCGCCAGGGTAGATTTAGGCTGGACATTAGGAAGTACTACTTTTCTGAAAGAGTGGTGCTGGAATGGGCAGCCCAGGGAGGTGGTTGAGTCACCGTCCCTGGAGGTGTTCAAGAAACATCTAGATATAGTGTTGAGAGACATGGTCTAGTGGGGTTATTGGTGGTAGGTGGATGGTTGGACTGGATGATCTTGTAGGTCTTTTCCAACCTAGCTAATTCTATGATTCTATGATTCTATGAACTCCCAGAGAAATGAAACCTTTGGGGGAGATCTTCCAAAAGAAAATAAACCTTTGACGGTGGAAAGATCCCCACAGGGCCTGCTTGCTGCGAAGCTTCCTGGCTTTCTCCCATCCCCTGCGGTGACTGGACAAGTTCCTGAGATCAACAGAGGCACTACGAACAACGCTGGACCCACGGTGGTGACTATCTCTCTCTTGCTTTCTACAAGGATTCCTTGCTTTTTCCTACCCCTTTTCTATTGCCCGCCTTCCCTTCCCCTTCTCCCTAAGCAACTAGGATTTGCAATAAACTGGTCAGGCTAACATTTGACCCATTGTGTCTTAATCTCACCGTTGAGTATACATATATTAAAAGAACCTCCTCTCCCTCCTATAAATTGGAGTGAGACAACAGTTACTTGAAAGTAACACAATCCTCTTCTCTTAAATTCTGTGTGGATGTACATTTCAGAATAGTCTATATTTTTTTGTAAAATGGTTGAGGCTGGGATTCCTCTGCCATAATGCAGATACGCAAAAGATGCATAAGTAATTGAAGATCCTTACTTGAGGTATCCCGTATCACGTATTTTTGTAAGAAGAAACAGAAAATTAAACAAAAAAAATGCACACCTTAAAAAAAAACATTCAAATTACAGAGTACTATGTGACAATTCCATTCCTTCAATTGCCATTAATAATGAGAAGTACTACATACCTTTACAGAGATAACATTAATAGTATATTACGTTTATTTCATTAATACAGTAAGCAGGATTCAAATGACAAATTACATGCATCTATAATTTTAGATATTTATCTTCTTTGAGACACTTCAAAGGGACAATTTTTTTGTTTGCTTGTTTTATCCAAAACAAGCTTGAGAGTATGTAGCAGCTGGTGTCTATTTATTACAAATATATCAGTAAGTAGTTCAAGATGCATTGTGTTTGCAGGCTTTAATCCTGATGGTGGATTTCAGCAATTCAAATGGCTGTTGGGAAAACAATATAACAGACTGCAAGCAATATAACAGACTGCAAGCAATCCAGGAGATTCCCAGAGTGCATCCTGGTCAAGGTATTAGAAAAAAAAAAGAGAAGTGTTACTGGTCCTGGTGCTCACCCATGCAAAGGAGCTCATTAAAAAGGTTAAGATTGAAGACAATCTAGACTCTTGTGACCATGTCCTGGCTGAATTAATTATCTCAAAGAATATGGGCCTGGCAGAAAGCAAAATTAGAATCACGAACTTCAGGAGAGCCAACATCAGGCTGTTTAAGGAATTATTAGACAATATCTCCTGGAAAACTGTCCTTAGGGACAAAGGAGCTGAGAAGAACTGGCAACTCTTAAAAGATGTGTTTCTGAGATCAAAAGAGCTCTCTGTCCCTGTCTCGTACCATTCAGTGGGTTTCGAGGAAGGTGAATTTTTTTCTATCTCCTGAGTTGTGCCTCCCCTAGTCAGCAGGGGTCCCTACTGTGATAGTCATCCAAGACTCAGAGGAATGATGCACGTTAATTTATTGAGAGCTTTCTAACAGCAACTGACCTTTAGCAATTTGACAATTAGCAATTAACTGACCTTCCCCACTTTGACAGTTTTCCATTGCTTGTTATGCCACAATGAGCATCTTTCTACCTTAGTGGACTATAGCCCTAAACAATATATGTGAAATCTGAGGAAAATGTCCTTGCACCTGGTGGATGTAAAGATAAAGGTAGTCCATTGCTACTCCAGTGCTCCTCTGAAGCAGGATCATTGAGAAAAACAAGACTGTTCACACACCAAGCGAAGTTGAAACGGAAAGTTTCGGAACTAGTACTCGTCGATTCCTATTACTAAGCTAATATATTGGTCCTTAAATATCCTGATCCCTATTGCTAAACCAGCCTATATCAGTCCAGTGATGTCTTGATGGTACTGATCTTTGGTAGTGGTGGGTCGTCTGAGGTTGTGATGGTAAGCTAATGACTAATGACAAACGTACATATTCATATGGATAGTCCAGAGTGGTCAAGACTGCTCTTTCGGAATAACAGCTTCTGGCTTTGAGGATCTCAGCAGGAACTCTTTTGTTCCTATCTTCCAGGCCTCCCAAATTTAAATCAGTAGAGATAAGAGGAAGCAGGGAGGTGCCTGCTTGCATTCTGCCTTCACAGGATACAGTGGTATCATCTCTCAGTCTCCTGTATCAAGTTGGAAACGTTTGTTTCCAGGTCCAGTCTTCAGACAGAAAATGTACCTGGGCCCTCCCATTTGAAGGAAAACGGCTCCAAAGAAATGCTTTCAAATGTAAAACTGTCCACAAAGTGTTTCAGTTGTCTAATGTTGATTTGGGACACTGCATTCCAGTCTCAGACAATACTCCAGTATAAAAAATTAAGCAGAGTCAGGAAACTGGAATGGATGAATTAGGACCTACTGATGAAACTGAGGGAAGAGAAGGAAAAAGACAAGAAATGGAAGCAGTGATGTGTGGCCTGGGAATAATACAGGTATGCTGTCCAGAAATGCACTGGTCTCATTAGGAAAGCCAAGACACAAATGGAACTAAACTTATCAAATGGTGTGAATAATAACAAGAAGGGATTCTGTAGGTACATTAATGAGAAGAGAAAGGCAAAGGAGTGTGTACCTCCTCTGATAAATTAGAAGGGAAAACTCAATGTAATGGACATGGAGAAGGCCAAGGTGCTCAACAAGTTCTTTGCCACAGCCTTCACAGTCAATCAGGCTTCTCACATCTCATATCATTGAACCTCTGTGTGGAGTCTGGGGGAGTAAAATTCTTCCTACTGTAACTGAAGAGCAGGTTAGAGACCACCCAATGAAACTGAACAAATCTATGGGGCCTAATGACATGCATTCTGGGGTCCAGAAGGAATCATATGCTGACAGAATCACCAAGGTTGGAAAATACCTCTAAGATCATAAAATCCAACCTTACATCTACCACCCATATTTTCCCACTAAACCATGTACAACAATTAAATGTTTCTTGAACACCTCCAGGGACCATAACTCACTCATCTCCCCAAGCAGCTGGATCCAGCGCCTGACCACTCTTTCAGAGAATAAATTTTTACTAATATCCAAACTGTTGTGGCTGATGTAGTTGCCAAGCCACACTCCATCGTATTTTAAAAGGCATGGTTATCAGGTAAGTTCCCTGTGACTAGAAAAAGGAGAACCTCACTCTCCTTTTTAAAGAAAGGGAGAAAGGAAGTCCCAGGGAACTACATGTTGGTGAGCCTCATGTCTGCGTCTGGAAAGATCATGGAATAGATCCTCCTGGAAGCTATTGTATGACACATGGAAGACAAGGAGGTGATCTGAAACAGCCAGCATGGCTTCACAAAGGACAAATTACGCCTAATCCATTTGGTAGCCTTCTACACTGAGGTCAACAAGCCTGAGTAAAAGATGCTTCAGCAAGGTTTGGGTAATCTTAGACAAAGTAGGAGAAGAGCTCATTGAGAGCAGCCCTGTGGAGAAGGAGTGGGGGGCCATGGTGAACAAAAAGCTGATCAGTGTGCACTTGCAGCCTGGAAGGCCAAAAGTATCCTGAGCTACATCAAAAGAGGGGTGGCCAGCAGGGTCAGGGATGTTAACATCCCCCTCTGCCCTGCTTTTGTGGCACCACCTGGAGTACTGCTGGGACTCCCAGCACAAGAAAGATGTGAAGCTGTTGGAGCAAGCTCAGAGGTGAGCCATGAGGATGAACAGAGGGCTGGAGCACCTCTTTAATTAAGAAAGACTGAACTTGATCAACCTGGAGAAAAGTAGGCTCTGGGAAGACCTCACTCCTCATTGTGACATTTTGGTATCCAAAGGAATCTTACAAATAAGTTGGAGAGCAACTTTTAATGCAGTGATAGTGATAAGACAAAGGGGCAATGGGGAATGGTTTTAAACTAAAATGGGAATTTTTTTTTTTTTGCTCAGAGGATGGTGAGACACTGGAATAGGTTGCTCAGAAAAGCAGTGAATGCCCTGTCTCTGGAGGTGTTCAAGGCCAGGTTGGATGGAGCCCTGGGCACCCTGATCTAGTGGTTGATAACTCTGCCCATGTTAAGGGAGTTGAAACTGGATGATCTTGAAGGTCCTTTTCAACCCAGGCCATTCTATGATTCTGTGATTATGATTCTATGATCTGTTTGGCAGATGACTAAACTTATGTGTAATTCTTAACAGCAGCTATTCAGAAAAAGTTTTTGTCACTCTTCTGTAGGTTAAATAATGCTCTGGAATTCAATTATCAGTTTGTTCAGAGAATCACTTGAACCGTAACAACCAATAACAATAGATAACAGTCAACATACGGAATAGTTAATTTTACTGTCCCTTATTACACAACAGTAACAGTTAGAACATTGTGTTAATGTTATTGCAAATATTAAAACTATAAACATAGAAAACCTAACACTTGCAATGGCAGCGCACATAGTTAAATAGACAGAAAAATACTAGCTCTTTCATACTTCGGCATGTAACTACAGCACCACCACATTTTTTAGCCATGAAAGACCCATCAAGGCAACACGATATATTTTGGAGTGTCTCTGGAAGGACAATCATGATGATGTTGTTTGGTAGTTTCCATCTACTGGGTCTACTTCCTTACTATTGCTTACCATGGCACATACTCACAGCTTCTTTGCTGTGGGTGTTCAGCAGAGGCAGAGTCAGCTTCTTTCTTTCTTTGACTACTCTAACATTCTCAGCTCTTCCACTTCCTCCTCCTGAAAACAGTACAGAAGGAATGGAGAATGGTTTTATGGTCAGTCCATAACAGTTTCTTTCAGGTGTCCCTTCTTCTTTAAGCTTTTTCCCTGCTCCAGCGTAGGCTAAGCACTTCAGGGGCGGCACAGAATATTGACTTCACTGTGGAGAGAGCACCTTCTCATTTTCTTGCCTTGGTCTTCCCTCTGTCATTTTTCACTTTTTGTTCCTCCTGTCCTTCTCCATCCAAACTTTTCTTCCACTTCTTGAATGAGTTTTCTCAGATGCACCATCAGCTTGGCTGCTGGACCCATCTTTGTTCTTCAGTGGGACTGGAATGAGAACCCCTGGCTTCTTCATACAGAAGCCATACAGGCAGACCTCTCACCTGCCACTACTAAAACCTTGCCACCTAACCTAATATATTTTAATTCTGCAAGTTTTTGCTGATTTCATAAATGGCAAAATCATCTTTTGCTCTACTATTTGTTACTGGAATATCCTTCAGACCTCACTATTTTGTGTTCACTCATGGTGACTGTAATATGGAATTTGATCTGGCAAAGTTTATCCTCCTGTCAACGGTTTAC
>NC_034409.1:147725320-147755386 GCF_002078875.1 Numida meleagris
TAAACATCCAGTTGAGCACTGGCAGTCGAGGTGCTAGGAGGAGCTGCGTTTCAGTTCCAATTACTTCGGAAGCAGCTCGAACCCCCTCATACGCGGCTAAGATCTCCTTCTCAGTTGGAGTGTAGCGCTCCTCAGACCCCTTGTAGGCTCGACTCCAGAATCCCAAGGGTCGGCCTCGGGTCTTTCCTGAGGCTCTTTGCCACAAACTCCAAGTGGGACCTTTCTCTCCAGCAGCAGTGTAGAGGATGTTCACTTCCACAACAAGAAAAACAACAAAGAAAAAAAAGGAAAGAAGAAAACAAACAACAACAACAAAAAAAAACAAACAAAAAAAAAGATGGCTACTGAATTTCATAATAGTATAGACATACTTCAAATGAAAATAATGGCTTAACACTAATTTAACTGAGAAAAATAGAAAGGATCATAAATTTCAAGATACAATATTTACCTAGAGTGTAGTAATTCTTCAGTATTAGTGAAGAAAGACAGGCAAAAATATTCTTTCCTCATGACTGAGTAGATATTTCTGATGTCATTCATCATTCACTTTTTTTTTTTTCTTTCCTAATTACTTTGTAGGATGAACATCTTAGAAGAACTCTCAATGTACACATAATATATCATCCGGCTTTTGGCCTTTTTTTTTTTCTTCCATTACTAGGTAGTGAAATCTTACATACGTTTCTCAAATACATAACTTCTAAATGCCATGTAGAAATTTCAGACCAAGTAGTAAGACTTCTTGTCATTCATATTTTACATTGGAAAGAATAGAAATGAGATATGAAATCTGTGACTGTGATTAATATGCAGCAGACAGAAAACCCTGTATTACTGCTTTAAAAACAGGAAAGAAATACTGAAAGTTCTGTTAAAATAATTTATACAATCTCAGAGGCTGGTGAATAGAAAAGATTTTTAAGATAAATCACTTTTTAAAGAAGAATTAGGTAATTAGGTTTCAAAAATTTTCAGCACAAAATTATCAAAATAAGCCTTCCAAATTTCACTAAGTTGACAGTGCTGTTACAATTCTAGAAATGACTTTTACTTTCAAAAACAAATTTATCATTGACTATAAAGAAAATCAGATTACTACCTATGCTGAAGATGAATGAAGTGGATCCCACTTCCTAGTGTAATTAGTAAATCTATCTAGACACTAACTACATTCCAAAGCATTCTTATGGAATCCTTTGTGTCCAGCTAGTATATCAGTGCATATCTAAAGGCATCCCAGGCTAAAATATTTGATTCATTCTGAGTGTGTCATTCTCTTGTTTCATGACAAAATCTGATTATTGAAATCTAGATTCTGGTGTTTCTTTTGAAATCCTGATTCTCAGATCCTGATGATTAGCTCATTTACACTTGATGAATACATGAATTCTGAATTGCCAATGAAGAAAAGCAGACATTTTTCAGAGAGGAATTAAAGTAATCTCTTTCAGACAGAACCTTGGAAAACTATGTTATGCTTATGCATTTAGTTTTTCATGATCATCAGGTGAGATTAATCTAGCTACTCAAAACTGGTTTTTCACCATCAACTGATATCTCTCCAGTCGGTAAACAGAGTTATTTCATGACCATCCTCATAAATCTTTCAAATTGTTAATACTTTGTGAATCCTCAGACTTATTTCCCTTCTGCTTTATGTGATGTGGAGCAGGTAGTTGATGGAGTGGGCATGCAGGTGTTTTTTTCTTTTACCCCTTTAGTGGCAGGGAAAGATACAGAGAGGATCAGGAAAACCCACCTCATAAATAAATGGCTTAGAGGTTGGTGCAAACACAAGATTTTTTTTTTATTTTTTTATTTTTTTGACCATGGGGCAATTTACTTGGCACTTGGTTTCGTGGCTGCAGATGGAACTCACTTGTCTCCAAGGGGAAAAATGATCTTAGCTCAGGAACTAGTGGGACTCACTGAAAGGTCTTTAAACTAGGTATGAAGGGGACTTAATGAGGGCCACTGGGGTTTAGCAAGTAGTTTGAGGGTTCATACCAAACTTGATGGGTGAAGAGGGTTGAAGGTATGCAGGATAAAAGCATGCAACCAATTATTTCTTATCACTGACAATTAGGCAAATGACATGCTGTTGCTCTAAAGCAGTAACATCTTTCCTACCTTTTAATTAGCTATTTCTTTGAGAAATAGGAAAGTATATTGGTCAGATGTAGAAATAAACTCAACTGTCTGAACATTTGTTGTTGTTATTGTTGTTCTAAGGATTGTTTCCTGACCATTTATCGCAGAAATTAGTTTTGGATTAAGTTTAAAGAAGGTTGGCTTACAAAATGTAGCAATAGAAAAAAATAATTTGTTAGATGAAATGGCTATCATAGTGAATCTTTTCTTGTTCTGTAAAATTAGTTTTCAGAAAGAAAAAAAAAATTCATGAGAAAATTTAATCTTGAAAAATCCCATGAGAGGCTATAAAGTTACAGGAATGATCACAGAAATTTAGTGTGATTAAGAATTTGGAAATAATCTTTACAGTTTATTTATGAATACCTTGGGAAGGGTCTATCTATTGAAGGAATTATCTGTAAAAGATGTGGAACATATTTTGCTTCTGTGTCTTCATAATCCTCTGAGTTAGACCCCACGTATAAGGAGAGTTTAAAACAAAGTATTTGGCAAACATGGAGCTTCTGACATTATTCTGTCTAGATACAAAATTTTTAGGATTTTTTTTTTTTAATTTAGTAAGATCATATATGATTTAGTTACCAGATGAAAGAGTGATCAAGAGTGGCCACGTAGAGCAGGGGGGATATTTTATGAAGGAAACATTTTCATAGTAGCAATAGCCCCATATAATGAGAAAAAATTAAAACTAATTTGCTCATGACTCTGTCTTCTAAATATAACCATGAGTTCAAATACATTTTTGCACTTTAACAGTAACTGTCAAATGATATCAGAACAGAAAGAAAAGTGGCACAGCTGGCATGGGAACTGTTAATGCACTGCTTAATGAAAGATAGCTCATGTCTGAAAAACTCTCAGTATTGTGAGGACATAGGTCTATCTGGTATAGACAATTAATGCTAAAACTGAAAGGCCTGACTATCAAGTAAGATGTCTTATTAGGAGAAAAACTGTGTTATCAACAGATCAGACTACAAAGTGGCAGAAGAACCAAAATGAAAAGAGATTATTTCCAATGAAGGAATGTTTCCAGTGGAAACAACACAACTTTTGCACTGCATATATTCAAAATCAGGCTTCCATTCAAGTGGAAGATGAAAGAAAACAATCAACAGTAATTAACTCTCACAAGTAGACAGCAAAATCAATGTGTATGAATTTAATTTCACCTTAGAAAAATGAAACCAGTCAAATTGACAGTAGTAGTAATGAAGTACCTTTCAAACAATCCTGTTCTGTGTTAATCTGTACTACTCAAACCTTATGAAAGACAGTACTTTCATGTACCTGTCAGTGTTATTACCTAATCAATCGTGCTCCTTTCTTTTCACTATTGATCAGTACAATTTTTTACCTGGGCTTATTTTATGATTGACCTGGGTTTAAAATCAAAATGTAAGAGAATTGTCTTTATTGCTCAAAATTCCTGTCAAAATATTATTTTGACAGTTATTAAAATATTATTTTACAGTTATGGACTGTAGCATCTAAATCTATCAGATGAACTTTATATTGCAAATATCCATGAAATGTAGAGAAAAGAAACATAGGAAATTTCAAAATATCTTTAACAGTGAATTTTCATGTGGAGTTTTGATGAACATGAATTTGTCTGATGATTTTCCTTATAATCCTTACGTTGCTGACTACTGTTCACTTCAGATCTAAAATAGTTCTAAGTACATTATTGTTGAGCATTCAAAAAACAACAACCAAAACAGAATTTTCCTTGTTCAATGTATCAGTTGATATGTATGTGCAACTAGAAAAGGGAGTCCTTGATTTTTTGCATTTTTTTTCCTTTTATCTTTCTGTTGTAGTTCACCATCTGGGCATTTTCATCCTCCATTTGCAAAACCTCTGAGTGCTGTCGAAAGAACAGTAGATTCTGAATTCATGCATTGATCAATGAAACATAGCTAACTTTCTCAACCTGTATGGGTTGACATCTGTTTCCTACCTTCTAACTGTGATCTGAGCAAGATCTTTATATCTAAAGAGTTAAATACAAATTATTTGATCTAGGAAGGCTCTCCAAATTGTTTTCAAGTGGTTCAAATGCATTCAATATTGATCTTTTACATCTAGATTTCAATAAACTGGAAAATTCAAAACTTCAGAAGCACTTGGATCTTGTTAGTCATATATGTTACGTTCCTGTTAAATTAATCTAAAGAAAATGCATTACAGTATTTTAATAGTGTGAGGTAAGAAAAGAAATGATTAAATTTTTATTGGTTTGCAGCATTTCTTTTCTAAGTTTAATATATATGCCTACTTTCATCTAGACTTGTAGATGTTGTGGATTCTAGCCTTCTAGAGGCTTCTCTTTTTATTAAATAAGTTGTATGGCTGGCTGACATTTTTATCCTAAAGTTTTGTTTTCTTTTCTACCTCTCTGTCTTCAAGTGTTGTGATTTAAACTGGTGGGCAGCTAAGAACTACACCATACATTCCCTCACTCCCACTTCCCCACAGTGGGAAGAGAGGAGTTCCCACAAGGGAGAAGAGAGAGAACTCAAAAAAGGTAAAACTCATGTGCTGAGATAAAGATAGTTTAATTGGACAGAAAACAAGGGGAAAATAAGTGGTGCTGACAGTTACTCTGCTTTCATAGGGCATTTGCCTCCATCCGTGAGTCAGTGTAGAGACTGGGCACTTCTTTAGATACTGCTGAACTAAAGTCAGCTGGATGACCTTTGATTCTGCAAACAGCCTTAATTCACCCTCCCCTTCAGCAGTTTTTGCAACTTGTTATAAAGGACTCCATACAGCAGACTTCTAGTCCCAATGCATTTCCACAGTATGGCAGGATCCACCAGTTAACAAGGCATATTGCTCCTCTTTTAGTAGTAGTTTATTATACAGTGGGGCCTCTTCAGCTGATATGAACTTCCTGCTCTCTGACTAATCCGTGATTACTTCCAAGATTCATGGATGACTGGGGTTTCCTTTTCAAGTTTGTTGTGTAATCAGTGTAATCCACTTACTCCACACAATGTCAGTTATATGATATGTAGAGTGATAGTGGATGTAGTAGGACAACAGAGATTCTGTTCACTGGAGGTTGAATGTGTCTCCAGTCTCTGAATGCAACTCCAGTCTACAAGGGCAAGAAAGAGAAACCAGGGAATTACAAGCCCATCAGGCTGACCTCTGTGCCAGGGAAGGTGTTGGAGTAAATCATCTTGAGTGTCGTGCCATGCACAAGACAATCAGATTATCAGACCCAGTCAGTCTGTCCCCATGAGTTTATGAAAAGCAGGGCTTGCCTAATTAACCCAATCTTCTTCTGCAACCAGATGAGCCACTTAGATGAAGGAAAGTTTGTAGATGTTTACTTGAACTTCAGCAAAGTGTTTGATATTCTTTCTCACAGACTTCTCTTGGAGAAAATGTCTTTTCATGTCTTGCATAAGTGTTAAATTCACTGGGTGAGAATTGGCTGGAAAATTGGGCCCAGAGAAAAACAGAAAATGGATTTTAATCCTTTTGACAATGAGTCACAGAATCATAGAATCATAGAATCATAGAATGGCTTGGGTTGAAAAGGACCTCAAAGATCACCGAGTCTCAATCCCCCTGCCAAGTGCCACTAGACCAGGCTGCCCAGAGCCACATCCAGTCTGGCCTTGAATACCTCCAGGGACGGGGCATCCACAACCTCCCTGGGCAACCTGTTCCAGTGCGTCACCAGCCTCTGAGTGAAAAACTTCCTCCTAATATCTAACCTAAATCTCCCCTGTTTCAGCTTAAAACCATTCCCCCTTGTCCTATCACTATCCACCCTCACAAACAATCGATCCCCCCTCCTGTTTATACGCTCCCTTCAAGTATTGGAAGGCCACAATGAGGTCTCCCCAGAGCCTTCTCTTCTCCATACTAAACAAGCCCAGTTCCCTCAACCTTTCCTCATAGGAGAGGTGCTCCAGCCATCTGAGTCATTAGGAGTCAGGCCATACGAGTATCCCAGGGCTGGCCGTGACACATCCAAACAAGCACTCCCTCACTCCCATCTGTGGATATATCATCCCAAAGATCCTGAGGAGAGTGAGTAGAGCTGGGGGCCAGTAAGTGTCCATTAACATCTTCCAACATGGGAAGCTGTGAGCCAGGGCCGGGGTCCAACTATGGGGAACAAGAGGAGACAGGATCTGATAATGACTATACTATGAGTCTAAGGGATCTGTCCAGGAGACAAGCTACCCAGAATGCTGTGCTAAAGTCCAGAGATGAGACTGGGAACTCAGACACATGATGCCACTGTAGCTGGGTGCCAAAGGCTGAGCTGAAATGGGGTTCCTTGGATCCTTGTAAAGAGGTTCTGGGTGAAGCTGTTAAATGCCTCTAAGGTCTATTGGAGTCCTCGTGGCCCTGACACCAAAAACATGAGTAGATGTCTGACCAAGACCCACATTCATATTATCTTAAACAAACTTCACACTTAGATGTGAAGACAACTTGAAATTTTGAGAGCATATGATAAGAGTCGCAGAGATCAGAAGAACATTGACAATGAGTAAAATTCAAAGAATATAGTGTGAGAATGTGCTCTTATGATAGAAAAAAGGAATTAAATGAGGAATAGAATGAACAAATGTCTCAGATACCTAAACAAAATTCATATGTTTAAAGTAATTTTCCAGTTCTTGAGAATACTTTCTTTTTCTTTTACATTTTCACTGAAGTTCCAACATTATCTCAGATCTTGCTGAAATTATGGAGGCATTTATTTCAGTCAGAGAAGAGTGAAAAAGGGATAATGAATAGCTAACATTTAGAAAGGTTATACATCCATTTAAGAGCTATTTATGCTGCTGGTTTTGCTTAGTTGGAATATGCTTCACCACCCTTTCCATGACACACATGTCTTACCCTTCCATTAAATTCTACAGGCTTTCCTGATCTGACAGTTATTTACTTCCAGTCAAAGGATAGAGTTCCTACCTGATGTCACTAGGTGAGTAACTGAACAAGAAAGGAGAAAGATAGACAAAATCAGACCAGGGAAAATCAGCTTAAATTGAAACCTGAACAGAAGCAGACCAAGCAGGAGCCTGAAGGGCAGTCCGAACCCTAGGCATCAGGCATCTCCCTGGAGACATGGACAAACTGAGGCTGGGCTGGGACACTGATCTATGTGTAGGGGTCAGAAACAGTCATGGTGTGGGAAAACAGGGCTAGACATGGCCCCAGAGTGTCTAGGCAAAAACAAAATGATAAATCTGGGCTGAGGTCAAGCTGTCACATTAGTTCACAAGTCAGGGTCAATAGGATGCATGGCTAATTACAGTTGTGGCTGAGCCAGAGACTAGCAAAGTCAGACAGCAAATGGAGATCTAGTGCTGAACAGAAACGTGATTCCTTGTCCTATGGATAGGGCATGTAGATGGAGGCTCAAGTGATCAGGGACATTTATTGCTGCCTAAATATCTCCAACATAAATCTTAAAATCAAATAATTTCTCAGATTGTATTCTGTACACATGGCAAGATACAGTTAGGTTTTCAAAGAATAATTTTTCTTAAGAACACTTTATGCCAAACTACAGAAACAGAATAGGCGTATGATGAAAACAAATTATATTATTGTCTGCTAATACTGGCTCTGTCTAACTGTTGATACAAGAAGAACAGTAACTAACATTTTAGGCCTAGGGAAATTGCTTTCATCTATTGTATAAACTGTCTTGTACATATATTTCAAAGATTATCCTTTGCAGAACAGGTTAACTGTGTCTCTACTGCAACAGCAATGTCCTGGATCCAGGTTAGCTCTATACATAATTATTATTTTTGAACTTTCCCTGGATCACTTTGCTAACTAGCCCATATAATGCTTAAGAAGAACTGAGCTAATAACACTCTACAAGAAACTAAGGCCTTCAACAAAAGGTCATTGAGCTGTTGGAGCAGGTCCAGAGGAGGGCCACAAAAATGATCAGAGGGATGGAGAACCTACCCTACAAGGACAGGCTGAGGGAGCTGGGTCTCTTCAGCCTGGAGAAGAGAAGGCTCTGGGGGGACCTCAATAGTAGCCTTTCAGTACCTGAAAAGGGCCTACAGGAAAGCAGAGGAGGGACTTTTTTATAAGGGCAGGTAGTGACAGGACATGGGGAAATGGCTTTAAACTGAAAGAGGGTAGATTTAGACTAGATATTAGGAAGAACTTCCTTACTGGGAGGGTGGTGAGACACTAGAACAGGTTTCCCAGAGAGGGTGTGGATACCGCCTCCCTGGAGGCATTCACGACCAGGTTGGGTGGGGTTTTGAGCAACCTAGTCCAGAGGAAGCTACCTCTGTCTATAGAAGAGGGATCGGAACTGGATGATCTTAAAGGTCCCTTCCAACCCAAACCATTCTATGATTCTGTGGATATACATGAATATTAAATGGAAGCTTTGGAGAACTAAAAAGAAATGACTGTGAATCTTTGGCTGAAAATAATACCAAATTTCAACAGAAATAAGTAAGTACTCTTGTCTCTGTTCAAATTTCACTACTGAATGATGACATTCACTACCATATTTTGTGTCTTCATGACAGCTTACTGGAATTTTTGAGAAATTTTCTTAAACACACGAATGATTATGCATTCTTTTAAGATAAATTATAGATGAGTTATATAATTAAACTGTTTCTAGTATTTTATCTGCAAGGATACTATTGTTGAATATTATGGAGATCAAACAGTGGATGTGAGTACAGTGTGGTGGCGTGTGGTGCATTTCAGCAGTGGTAACAGAGGTAGTGGGTCACTTCTGCTGGTACAGATTTTTCTGAGTGCAATATGCAAGCTCTTGTTCATTGCTGGTGAAAAGGCATAGCTAAAGGTGGAGATTATGTTGAACAATAATGTTCTGAAGTTGAGAATTTGCTCTATCAAATAATGTTATTGTGCTCTTTGTATATGTTGTTGTTTCCATGGAAATAAAAAGGAGACATTGCTTTTGGAGTGACCTACATATTAGGAAACAACACAAGAAACAACAGAAGCAACATAAGTTTGCATCCTTATGGTTAACACAACCTTAAAGATGCATGAAAACTGTACTGATCATTTTTACCTTGACTCAGACTCTGGCTTCAGTGAAGTCATTTTGCTTGTCTAGATTTTCCTTTTCTTTAAAGGCACAACTTATACGTCACTGGAGGCAGCACTGGAATGAATACTTAGGATTCAGCTTGTAGAATACTGAATTTAAATAACTTTATGATCTCATTAGAACTGATATAAATTTTGGTAATTTTTAAGCTAAGATTGAATTGGGACAGTGATAGAAGATATACTCTTCACACAGAAACATTTTGGAATGTGGTAATAGGTGGTCTAAATCCATCCCTCAACTGTGATAAATCAGCTGAATAAAAACAAAGATACGAAACTTAAGACAAAATGGTCCTATAAGTTATTCATGAACAAGCTTACAGGAAGCTGTGGAGATCAGCTAAATATAAGGAGAGGTACATAAAAGAGAAAAATATGAGTAAATTATAAGGGTAGTTAAAAAAGGAAAAAAAAAAAAACAGGAAAAATATATCTTCCTTTGAAAAAGAAGTGTTGTATTCCTCAGTGTAAACAAGATGATGTTAATGTGTTAATGTTGTTGAAAGAATTTCTGAAGGCATATGAAGTCAAGAATGAGATGACATGTTGAGCTGGTTAGTTTGGGTTACCATTCCATACACAGCATTTTCAAAAATATAAATACATAAAAACAAAAATCCCATATTTATAATATAAACTCTTTTTTATCTCTTATCTTTTACGTTCCATGGAACTGAATACAGTTCTGCAGCTGTCACCCTCTCTTGTTAGCTAAGTACTATCTTTTTTGACTCCTGTGTTTCTCGTTGCCCTCTGATTATTCTTTTCAACTGCATATTAGAATTCATTGTATAGCAAAATGTGGTCAAGTATGAAGGGAGTGTTAAAAAATGTTACTGAGAGAGAATGTAAAGAATGAGTGCACAGTATGTCATTTACTCTGGTGTAATTGTTAGGATGCTGGATAGCAAACTAGCAGAAAAAGTCATCCTAAGGAGATGGCCATGAAAGCAAGACTGCCAGAGTTCAAGAAGCATTTAGACAGTGCTCTCAGAAATATGATTTGAGTTCTGAGTAGTCCTGTGTGGAGCCAGCTGTTGGATTGGATGATTCTTATGGGTCCCTTCCAACTCAAGATATTCTATGTTTCTCTGATTCTAAAATTTTATAAATAGACTGATTATGTACACATAAACAACTACAATTTCATGATAGTTTATGGCTGAACTATAATTAATGATATGTAAAAATGTATTACACGTAATGTATTGTACAACCTCTGTTAAGTGTCTTTTCAACCTTGATTCAGACAGACCATTCATACCATTATCAAGACAAAAAAAGTCATGGATATTCAGGTAAGATTATGTACTTAGATGCTCTAACTAAACTGAAATAATTCTGAGACAGTAATTAATACTTACATATAAGCTGTTTAAAAAGTAGGACAATATTGCTTTCATTTGAAAGCAGACCAGTGTCTGCACATCAAAAAAAAAAAAAAAAACACAAGCATAATGATGTGCAGAAAACATGATAACCCAGAATTCTTTTGGAAAATAAACAATGATAAAGGACAAACATGTAAAAACTATAAGAATTGACACTATAAAATGTGAAAACAGAAACAGCAATACACAGAGTGTGTCTCATATATGTGTTGTTCCATGCATACATGTATACATATATAGATAGATACATGCTATATATATACTGTTAAAAAGTGAATAGCTCAATCCACTTATCTATATTCATGTGTTCTATATTGTTCTGTTTCTTTAGGAAATAAAGCTATTATAGAATTTCCTAGTAATGGAAAGATGCATTCCAGGATATAGGACCAAAGGCACATTATGCTGCTTAGAACCATACATAGAAAACCTAGCAAGGATTTCCCAACCCTTTTCTGGGTTCAACTATGGAAAAAGGTTACCAAGAATATCTTCTTAAAATATCTCTGTTGTCCGCTGGTTTTTAATTCTGTTGTATAGATGACGTAGGACTCATGTCTCTTTCTTAGAGTGGCCTGTTTCTGTTACAACACATGTTTTACAAAACTGTATATTGTCTTAGAAGTCATTAGAGCAATTTTTAAGTAAATCTGATATTTGACAAGCAGTTGTAATGTGACTCTCCCTCAAGACCAAAATGACATGCTGAATTATTTGGAGTGAGTTAGAATTCTGGACACAACATTTTCAATGATTTGAAGCTTAGGTAGCATTTTTTTAGACATCCATATAAATAAGATTGAAACTTTTACAGTGCTGGTTGTTTCAGAGACATCTTCTCTGAAGACATCTCTGAAGATGTCTCTGAAAACACTGGACAGAGTTTTATTTGTACCACATTTTCAGAGATGTAGAAAGTTACTGTGAATATGCTTAAACAAAGATTTTTGAAGTTAGATTTTTTAATAGTACTTTGTTTCAGAAAGTTTTAAAAATAACCTTTTGAATTGAGAACTTTAATCCTCCACCATATATGATAAAATATAATGTTCTGACTCTCAGAGAGGAAATTATACTGTAACTCTCATTAAGTGAGGTAAATATGTTTTTATTAATGAAAATATTTAAAATTACTTTCTTTCTTGTCTTGATTTTCTTGCCTAAACTGATGGAGATATACTTTTTATTTCTTAATGTTTTCTACCCAACACACATTTAAGTTTTTGAGCTTAAGCAAATCAAACCAAACCAAAAGAAGACATTTAAAATCTTCACTGTAAGATAAAGCACTGACTGACACTTAGAAAAAAAATTCTGAACAGAAATCGTAAAGATTGTTCTGTGCAACAGATAAGAGAAAAGGATGAAAATTACCATGTTGCTGTACATATTTTTCAGCTGAACTAGTCAATATTATAACTCAGTTATTTTGGCTTGATGTATGGTCATTGCAAGAAAGCAATACACTGAAATTATTGAAATAGATAGGGTACTGCCAAGCAAGCTGACAAAACTCACATCTCTTGTAGTTGTTCTATAGCTGGACCAGCAATGCAATCAGAAAACCATTGGTAATGTGTGGTTACCTCAGTCCTTCTTTCTTTCCTTTGCTGTCTCTGAGAATCCTTACTATGCCTGTTTCTATAGATTAGTAAATATACATTATTAGTCAATAACCATCTCTTGACTTCTTTTATGACTATTTCTTCCAATGCACATTATCTCATTAAGACAATTCTTGTGGTATTTCCACAAGGACATGCAGGGATCTCAGTCTGAAGTAATCACTGCTGTTAATTAAGCTAAACCATTAACTACAGGAAGAATTCCTGAGGAAGTTACACCTTACAAGCTTTTAAAGTTGAGAAGGAATTCCCTCACTGTCCACCTACAATGAACTAATTCCTCACTCTCCTTTACCACAACTGGAAAACTTACTTGAAGATTCAAATATTGCAATCAGCTAAATTATAAGAAAAACTGAATAGAATTTTGAAACTTCAGTGAGATTTCTTACCGCTTCTATGCAAATATACTTTTTATTCTGTGGCAAAGCCCTAAACAGACTAAAATTGTTGCTGTTTATCTATTAGATTTATATCTTGCCAAACAATATATTTTCTAATATTTCAATAGCACTTATTTTTACGATTAGCTGTTTGAATATTTTTATATTTTCTGAAATTACAGTAAGTTGTTGTGCTTTTCCCTTCCAGTTATGTGAGACACTATTATTTGGGTGATGACTACATTAGTAAGCTGAAGACTATGGTGGAGACAGAATAGGCATGCTTTTACTATTCTCTCTATATTAATATCCTAGTACAGAGCATATGCTTATTCAAAGTGCCAGAGATGAATATATGTGGGGGGAGATTTAACAACAAAGAGCCCAACAGACTCTGGTAGATCTTATCTCTATGAGGCCTCCGGAGTCTGGAGACAGGGCTAAGGTGTAAACAGAAAAGTGTTTAGTACACAGCTAATGTGGTCACTTCTGGGACAGTTAAGCAACCCTTTGTTTGTTATCTACGTTGTTGTGAAGAACTTAAGGATAATTAACCGTGAGTGGATTTACTGCTTACGAGAGAAGGATATATAAGGTGTGTGTAAAACACAATAAAGGAAGCTTGCTATTCTGATGCCACACTGACTGGGGGAATTCTGTAACGGGACCAAGCGCCGACAAATATATAACAAGATGATTGTGCAAGCACTTCAGGAAATAGAAAGCAGTGAAACAGTGAAAGCTGAAACACAGAAACATGATGTAAAAAGGCTTCAAAAGAATCAGCAACAATGAAGCAGCTTTAAAAAGTTGCCAGTAGAACTTAGAAACTGTGGTATAAGAGAAATACCTGTCAGTGAATAAATTGTACTTGGCTAGAAGAATTTTTCTAGAGTACTTTAAAATCAACATATGATGAAGCTACGCAATGTCAACAGAGTAAGTATGTATATACAAAACCAAGGGAAAATAATCACATCCTTCCGCTTTTCTAGTTAGCATTTTCTGTGTTCATTCATTTTATACTAATACTGCAATTTCAGAGATGTAACTTTTTTTTTTATTTTTTTGAGAGCTAACTGTGGACTACTAATAAAAAATGTATTTTTCTTCTTATTTATTTGTGTACGCCATCATCAGCTCCTTTTCTGCTTCTTATTGTGATCTTTTCATAAAATTTATGAATAGTTTGTTTTTATATTAACTTGCTATCCATGTGTTTGATAGAATTTTCGAAAAGAAGGTAATGTCAAAAGTAGTATATTCTTAGAAATATGAGAGCTTGGCACTCATAACTAGTAAATATTCTATGTCTGCTTTACGTAATAGCTCTAGGAGCCCTTTCTCTGATTTGTGGCACATAGCAAGTATTATCTGCTATCAGATGCAAAATGAGGGATTCTTTTCCATTCCTGTCCTCTTTTCACTAGTCTTAAAGAGAATTTGAATAACAGTAGCATAACCATCATTTTCAGATCATAGAAGTATACTTGTTTGCAATGATCGCAATGTGATTTTCTGAAAAGGGAGACATCTTCGCTTTTTGTCCAAATCAAATCATGAAATGTCAGCAGATGACTGCATTTGATAGTTCCTTGCTAGCTCATGCTGCCTCAGTGATATCTCATTTATTTGCTTGTCCTGAACTACTCCAGCTATCTCTCTCTCTAAAAAAAAAAAAATAAAAAAAAAAATAAAAAAAGTCTGTTCTAGGTTGTATTAGCCACAGCAGTATGGATGTAAGGCAAAATAGTGCCACGTGGCCTTACAACAGATGTCTGGCCTTTTTATTTGCTAGTGTAGACAGAGGTTAATGGATATGGATATTAGCACTTTCTTTTTAGGGAAGAAGATTTGAGAAGATTTGATCCATTAGCACCAATATTCTAGTGTATAGAAACTTGCCAGAAAGCATGGAAAATTTTTCTTATATGTTTAAAATAGAAATTGAGAAGAAAACTTTCTCTGCTGTACATTTGTCAGGTGTTTCAGAAGGTGTTTTCTTCAGATACAGACACTATTTTTGTGAAGATGATTATTAAATTAGTGATTTTCTTGCTGAAACTGTTTGTAGGAAAGACGAAACAGTATCACTTCAAAAGATGAGATAAACAGAGGCTTTAGCACAGAAGTAAGGTAGTCACATAGAGTGGTCAGGGATGAAGAAGCAGACTAAGGAATAGTTAAAAAAAAAAAAAGGCTTCAAAAGTGGGTGTAGAAGTGTATACAGGATCAAGGGAGATGAAAGTAGGTAGAAGCACTGTGATATGGAAATAATTTGCACCTTTTTGAACTTCCAGGAAGAGTCCTCTCTAGACACTTGAGAAGGAAAAGAAAAATTAAACAAATAACTTGAAACTCAAAGAGTTACAAAAATAATGGAAATAATATTACTCCTTTGTCTAAAACTATTTCTGCTTCCCTTTGGTTGCAATCTAGATCTTATTTGTTTCTAAATCTTGAATTGGACACATTACCATCTTAAATGAAAGCTGACAATGTCACTATATAGTACAATAATACATTTTAATTTTGATACATCCATGCCTGTAGGCATCCAACAGTAGTAAGTTGTAAATGAAAATACAAGAAATGTACTCAGTTAACATTTCTTTATACATCAATCTTCTTATGCCTTTGAGATAAAACTTGAATCAATATAATAGGAGAGATAAGTATTGCAAGGTTTGATTTGATTATATCCAGAGTTTTTAGTAAGAAACTAAACTCTTCCTGTATCACCATATGTGCTTGTTTCTTTTTTCTTCTTTTTCAAACATTTAAGAAATATAACCATGGCACTAAGATAGACACAGGCACTTAGAATTTGTGCTGTCAAAATCTATGAAGTTCATAATATATACAGGCATTTCAGTCACAGTTAGTCACTTCAAACAATTTGCAATGGAAAATTTCAAAACCAAGAAATGCCTAATGTCAAGACAAATAATGCTTAGCAATGGTATCCTAATATAATATAACAGCATTATGATAACATACTTGTCTTCTCAAATGGAGACTACAAGCACTGATTTAGAAACCCAGTTCAGCATAGAACAATTGCTAATAAAATATATTTGAGTGACACAGCAGATGTGGTAACTATCACAGCTGCTGATTAATGTGGTTGTTCTTCAGAGCTGTGCTCAGTCTCAGTTATAAGAATCTTTCAAATAAAACCATGCCTTTCTGAATTTTGAATGCAATAACATTGCCACTATCTACATACTTTGTACTTGCATAGCTGGTGCTTGTATTTCTGGGAAGTCCTAATGGTGCCTGAGATAATAGAATTCCAGTTTTCTTTGAAAAGTAAGATAAAGTAATTAACTTCTCTAAAAAAAAAATGAGATTATGTTTTGTCAAAGTGACATGGTTCTCAAAAATAACATTTTACCAGGCATGCGTTTACCATTACTTCAATAAGTCCTTACAGAAGCTGGCTTTAATTTCCTTTTTGCTTTTCAGATACAAGATTACTTCCTGCAGTTCCTAGCAAGTATAGAATTTATCTTAAATAGATGAGAATGTCCCGAGTTTGCTTTTTATTCATCCTTAATGCAAGCATCTAGTGTATTAAATGTTTTGTGAATAATGTCACTAGGTATTGATTTTATTTTTTTCCCCACTGATCAGTTCCTGAGTCTATAATGATGAGTTCACGTGAAAATACTCTATTCTAGGTGCTAAATGTGATAAATGCTGTTCCTCTTTTCCTTTTTTTTTTTTTTCTCCCATCTTGTTCTCCTCTCCAAGCTAAGCAAGCCCAGTTCCCTCAACCTTTCTTCATAGGAGAGGTGCTCCAGCCCTCTGATCATCTTGGTGGCCCTCCTCTGGACCCGTTCCAAGAGCTCCGCATCTTCCTGGTGCTAGGGCCCCCAGGCCTGGACACAGTACTCCAGATGGGGCCTCACGAGAGCTGAGTAGAGGGGGACAATCACCTCCCTCTCCTTGCTGGCCACTCCTCTTTTAATGCAGCCCAGAACACAGTTGGCCTTGCGGGCTGGAAGTGCACACTGCTGGCTCATGTCCAGCTTCTCGTCCACCAGGACCCCCCAAGTCTCTCTCTGCAGGGCTGCTCTTGAGGAGTTCTTCCCCCAGTCTGTATCAATACCTGGGATTGCCCCAGCTCAAGTGCAACACCTTGCACTTGGCCTTGTTGAACCTCAGTAGATTCACATGGGCTCACTTCTCCCGCCTGTCCAGGTCCCTCTGGATGGCTTCCCTTCTCTCCAGTGTATCAACTGCACTGCTCAGCTTGGTGTCATCTGCAAACTTGCTGAGGGTGCACTCAATTCCATCATCTATGTCATTGATGAAGATGCTGAAGAGCACCAGTCCCAAGACCAACCCTTAGGGGGACACCACTTGTGACCGGCCTCCACCCTGACACAGTGCCATTAATCACAACCCTTTGGCTGCAACCAGCCAGCCAATTCTTAATCCATTGAACAGTCCATCTCTCAAATCCATATGCCTCCAATTTGGAGAGAAGGATGTGGTGAGGGACTATGTCAAAGGCTTTGCAGAAATCCAAGTAGATGACATCTGTCGCCCTTCCCCTGTCCACTGATGCCATCATTCCATCATAGAAAGCCATCAGATTGGTCAGGCATGATCTCCCCTTGGTGAATCCATGCTAGCTGTCTCAGATCACCTCTTCATCTTGTATTTGCCTTAAGATGGTAACCGGGAGGATCTGCTCCATGATTTTCCCAGGCACAGAAGTGAGGCTCACCTGCCTGTAGTTCCCCAGCTCATCCTTTCTCCCTTTCTTAAAAATGGGAGTGATGTTCCCTTTTTCCAGTCACTGGGGATTTCACTGGACAGCCATGATTTTTCAAATACGATGGAGAGTGGCTCAGCAACCATATCAGCCATCTCTCTCAGAACCCTGGGATGGCTATCATCTGGCCCCATGGACTTATATACATTCAATTGCATGAGGCAGTCTTGGACTTCTTTCATTGTTACAGTGGGACAGAATCCTCTCCTCTCACCCACACCTTGAGGTTCAGGGTCCTGGCAGATGTGGGGAGCCTGACCACCAGTGAAGACCAAGGCAAAGCACTTATTGAGCACCTCAGCTTTTTCCATGTCTGAAGAAGCCACTTCTCCATCCTCATTTATCAGAGGGGGAACACTCTCCTTGACCTGTCTCCTCCTGCCTATGCACCTGTAGAACACTTTCTTGTTATTTTTCACATCCCTGGCCAAGTTTAGCTCTACCTGTGCCTTGGCTTTCCTGATCCTATCTCTACACATGCGGACAACAGCCCTATATTCCTCCCAGGCTACACAACCCTCCTTCCATTTCGCATACATTTCTCTCTTTTCCCTCAGTTTAACTGCAGGTCCTTGCTCAGCCATGCCGGTCACCCATCTCCTCTGCTCGATTTCTTCTGCTGGGAGATGGAGAGATCTTGTGTTCTCAGAAGTGTGCCCTTAAAGAGCTGCCAGCTCTGTTCTGTACCCATGCCCTTAAGGACAGTTTCCCAGGAGATCCTACACAGCAGTTCCTTGAGCAGCCGGAATTTTGCTCTCCTGAGGTTCAGGGTCCTGACTCTTAAGCATAAACAACGTGCTCATCGTGGTGGAAGATGCAAACTATGAAGAAGCTTCCCAACAAAGGATGGAAATGGAGCAAAATATGAGTGAAAGATTGACCCCAATGAGAGTAATTTTAAAGAATGCTCAAAGAACTGGGAGTAAATATGGAAAAAGGGTATTAACTATGAGCTCGAGACCTGAGCCTGAGATGTTAAGTGAACAGATCAAAAAACAATAGAAAGCAGACACGGTTGGTGAAGTAAGCTGCAGGGAAACCTTTCCTTTTTGAAAACATTTCTCAGTGACTGCTTAGTGAGCTATTAGAAATTGTGTACTGTGTTAAAAGTGCATCACCTCTGTCCAAGTGTAAGGAGGGCATGTAGTGATCCTGACAGGGATACTTTTGTACATGAAGGAATTAGGAGTCTGCATTAACCTGTGTAGTTACAATTAACATAAGTATGCACAGGCCTGTGCTCTATTGACCTGTGCTGCATATATAGTGTGGTCTTCACATTGTGTTTTGTATCACAGATCCCTTGGCCACAGGATGAGCTCAGCCACCTCAGTGTAATGGGACTTTGCAGTCAGCTCCCTCTTTAGTACCAGAAATTACACCACCTGAGTGCAGCAAGAAGTTGTCATGTGAACATCCTTTAGAAATAGAGTTTTTATTATTTGAAAATCAAATACTACCTTGAATGACCAAACGGAAGAGATTCTCTCCACAGAATCTATGTAGCGTGCTGTGAGAAAATCTATCCAGACTCCATCAAGTGCTCCATGAACACAGGGTATCCAGCACATGGAGAAACAAAAGATTTGATTGCTATCTATATTCATCTTATTCTTATTAACTTTGAGGGCTGAGTGTTGAAAACTATTACCAAGTATGAAAAAGCAAAATTCCTGATATTTGAAGCAGGAAAATGAAAACTCAAATGTAATAAAATCCAGCAATTCACTGCAATGTCGGAATCACCTGGGGCCCTACTACAGGCTTAATCCTTGGTCTTCAAGTAGTTTTGTAAATAACTGGATAGTAGAGGTGACAAGTTTGCTTAACTCTACATGTTTCATCCTAAGATTATATACTGATAGGTAGTTAAAATGTAGCCATGAAGAAGAGCATTTTCATCTAATTTAGAATTTCAGCAAATCATGATATAGTCGCCATCTTCAAAGCTTGGTGGGATGATTCATATGACTGGAGAGTGGCTACTGACAGCTACAAGCTGTTCAGATGGGACAAGCAAGGAAGGAGGGGAGGGGGCATTACTAACTACATTGGGAAAGGAATAGAATGTGAAGAGCTGTCACTAAAAATAGTTATGAGCACGTTAAAAGCCTATAGGTGACAGTTAGAGACCGAGGCAGCAAAGGGAGCCTTGTGATAGGTGTCTACTACAGGCCATCTGATCAAGTGGAACTTGTCAGTGAAGCCTTCTACTTCCAGCTATAGGAGGCACTGGGATCACAAGTGCTTGTCCTGCTGGGTGATTTCAACCACCCAGACATCTGCTGGAAAAGTAGCATGGAGAGCTGTAGGAAAACCTGACGGCTCCTGGAATGCATTGAGGATACAACTTCCTGAGTCGAGTAATAGACAGCCCTACCAGGAAGGATGCAATACTGGATCTGTTGCTCACCAATGCAAATGAACTCATCGGTGACATCAGGATTGGAGGCGGCCTGGGCTGTAGTGGCTGTGCTAAAGTTAAGTACATGCTCAGGAGGGACATGTGACAGGCAAAGAATAAAACTGGGATGCTAAATTTAGGAAAGCTAACTTCTAGCTCTTCAGGGAGTTAGTCAACAAAACACCCTGGGAAACAGTCCTCATGGGCAAAGATGCAGAGCAGAGCTGGCAGATGTTTAAGGAAGCTCTTCTCAAGGCACAAGATCTCTCCATCCCCAGGTGCAGCAAGTCAGGAAAAGAAGGCAAGAGACAAGCATGGCTGAACCAGGGCCTGCTGGTTAAACTGAAGAGCAAGAAGAAAATGCATAGACAGTGAAAACAGGAACAGGTACCATGTGAAGAGCATAAGGAAGCTGCTAGGCTGTGTAGGGATGGGATCAGGAAAGCCAAGGCCTTACTTGAACTAAACTTGGAAAAGGGTGCCAAGAAGAAAAAGAAAGGCTTTTACAGGTACCTCAACCAGAAAAGGAAAGTCCAGGAGGGCATACCCCCTCCCTAGTCAGTGACACAGGCGAGCTGGTAACAACAGACAAGAAGGCGGCTGAGATACTTAACTTTTTTTTTGCCTGTCTTCTCTGATAACTGCTCATCACACACCCCTCAAACAATTGGTTTGTAAGGAGACTGAGGAAGCAACATCCCTCCTGCTGTAAGTAAAGGTCATGTTTGTGATCACCTGGAGAACCTGAACATCCACAAGTCTATGGGTCCCAATGAGATGCATCCCAGAGTCCTGAGGGAATTGGTTGATCTAGTCTCCAAGACATTCTCAATGATACTTGAAAAGACATGGTAATCAGGTGAAATCTCTGCTGACTGGAAAAAAAGGCAGCATTGTACCCATTTTTAAGAAGGGTAAAAAGTATGACACTGGTGGGGGGGAAAGTAATGTTGCTTTTACATAACAATAAGATGTTATGACTCCAAAGAAGTCCAAGGAGGACCCATGGAGCTCTGATACAAGATAAATATCTTCTTGCACAACGGAAGACCTGTATTTTTGAATAACATCAGGATACATCCCTTTTTGCTACTGAAGAACATGTAGAGGCTACGTCTTAAAAGACTAAATGAACGAATTATTAGTGATATCTAAAACAGATTAAAAGGGCAACTGCAGAAGTCATTACTTAAAGGAGGAATGCAGTGGAAAACGTTTCAGTTGTACACTCATGTAAGAATTACTACAATAAATTTTCTGAATTAAAGGTTGTCATAATAAATTATACTCCTAACCGAGCTTTATTTATAACATAAATATATTTAAGATTATACAGATACACAGACACTCCCCCCATTAAAAAAAAAAAAAAAGAGATAGAAAGAATTTTAATTTAAAGATTATTTGCTGATTATTCTGAATGATCTTTGAAGAACAAGGTCATCCTAATAGCATGTTAATACAACTTATTATTTAATTTGGTTTATATATATATATATATTTCAGTATTCCACACATTGTTTTAAAATATTTTTTCCTATTGTTGGTAAATGTCATGGATTAATTGGATAATTAACTATTACAAAGACTGAGGAAAGTCAATCTCATGCCTACATAGCAAAGGCACATAAAGTGAAAAAGGACAAATCTAATTTATTACAATCAAAGAATTAATGAAAAGATGACTGACACTAAGTCATAGTGATCATTATATCCAAATGGATATAATACCCTCAGCTACATCTGGAAAGTAAATTTCATTTAAAAACCTGTTTAAGAATGTTGATTAGAGACTTTGTAAATGTTGGCCTTCAGAGAAATATAGATGATTTTAAAAATCCAAATATTAAACATTAAAAAGTGCATCACTAAACAGAAAACAGACCCCCAAACAGAGGTCAGCATATCTGCCCAGCAAGCATTTATCATTTTATGTATCACATAAGAACTGTAAAATGAGGACTATATATATATATATATATATATATACCTACAGATTTATTTATTTGCTGTGTATTAGCACCAGGCAGATGACAGCAAACTTGGAGAGAAACATGTTATAGATTCTGGAGTTCTAATTAAGAATTTACAATGCAATACATTTCATAAATGCAGGAAAATAATAAATTTGCATTTGGTTATGTTCATGAAGTCACCTCTAAAATAATAATAATAATAATTAATAGTCTTTTCTTCCATAAATCTACAGTCACTCTCTGTAAGCGTGACTGTGACATATATTAGAAATTCTGTTTACCCATTGATACAAAAGGCTATGAAATAAATCAAAAGAATTTTAGTACTAAATATTACTGAGTTTGAAATTAAGTTAAAGGCATCAGACAGCTCATATCTGTCTAGCATATTCAGTCACTCGAAGAAAGGAATCTGTGTTGTAGCGATCTTCCTAAGGACAGAGTGACTCGCATTCTGACAAGTGATTTTCTCCACTCACAATAAATCTATATGGGCTGGTCAGAAGGTAATACCTCATATTTTATTATGTTAGCCCATGATATCAGAAGTAAATGGCAGTGGTTTGGCAGTAGAGGCTGAACTTCCACCCAGTATTCTGTTAAATTTTGTGGTCATACAATAGGTGGCGGCAGCGGGGCAGTTGAAATGACTTCTTACATGGAAATGCACAAGAAGCAAAGGTGCGTCACTGAATTGCTCCATGCAGAAAAAAATTGTGCCCACTGACATTCATAAATGCTTGTTGAGTGTTTATGGAGACCAAAAAGGAGTGTAAGCACAGTGAGGTGGTAGGTGGTGTGTTTTGGCAGTGGTGAGAATGACACTATTTCACCTCTGCTAGTACAGATTTCTATGAGTGAGGTATGCAGGCTCTTGTTCATTGATAGTGAAAATGCATATCTAATCATGGTGACTATGTTGAAAAATAAGGTTTTGTAGCTGAGAATATTATTTATCAAGTAGTGTTACTGTATTCTTGTATCTTTTCTAGTTTCCATGGAAACAAATATGAGGCATTATTTTTGGAGCAATCTAGGTAGCTTTAGAGCAACAAATTCAGCAACAAGCTTGGATGTAGGTCTCTGCCATATAGATTTATACATATAGTAAGACAAACGCTGCCCATACATCCATGCTGTGACAAAATATATCCACAATGAATCTGTTTTATTCTTTTATATTTTTGTTCATTTTTGTGATAAAATCACTCTTTAACAAATGACTGAGATAGCGCAAGTCTAAAGTCCTCTATAAGGCAGTATGTTTTTTTCTGCTTACAATTCTTAGATGAATTAAGCACTGTTTTTGCCTTTGTTCTTCCACTTTATTGAATAATTGCAAATGCACATCTTTCTCTCTTCGGTTACTGGAGGAGATGGTTTGAATTATATATTCCTGGTGTGAGACTGAGAGCCAAACAAGGCATCAGATATTGTCCAACTGGTTTATTACAAATTCTAAGCAGTTAAGGGATGTGGGGAAGATGAAGAAGATGAAGAAGTTAGCAATAATTAAGAGGGGAATCCTAGTAAACAGGTCATAAAACAAGGATTGTCACCACTATAGATCCAGCAAAGATGATCCACAGGGAGCCACAGCAATGTCTCATCAACCCACATAGCTGCAGTTCAGTGGAAAGGACACCCATCCTAGCTCCAAACTTTCCAGTTTTTATCCTCTTTCTGATCTCATACACCTCTTGTTGCTTGGGGTAAAGACTCTTGCTCCCCTCATCAGGTGATCAGCAGCTGATCATGCAGCAGTGACGTGTCTGCTGCCTGGCAGGTTGGTGGGCAGGCATGATGACTCCATAGTGGTAATTTTCTCCAAGATAACCCCAGCTGTCCACCTGACCTGCAAATATCAGCCAAGGGCCACTTCTTTCTGGTTACTCAACTACACAAGTTCTTCTTATTGGCCTATCATGGTTTCTAATGGGTGTAATTAAACAACCTTTGGGACAATAGTGCTTTCTTTCAACTTCTTGCACACCTCACCATGATTTATTTTTCTTTGTCATATATTGTGATTATCTGAATAAACTTGTTTATGAAATATAAATACAAAAAAAGAAAACATAACATGAAACCACAGACTCTGAAGTTTTCTGGAGTATTTAACATCACTGATTTTCAACCTGACTATCTCAAAAATAAGAAACAATACAAAAACACAAAATAAATCTAGTCCATGGTCTACTGAGTGGTTGAAGCCAAGAGTATGACCTAACGCATCTAAATCATCTAATGTAATGCTACATATTAAAATGGAAAGCTAAAGCTATTACATTTTATTCTCCTTTTAAAGAGAAAATCGAAAAATAATATCTCCAAAATTGGTTCAAGAAATGCTTCTAACATTTAACACATCAGTCAACTGTTTTTTTTGTTTTGTTTTGTTTTGTTTTGTTTTGTTTTGTTTTTTTAATTATTATATTAGGAAACAAAGATTCCAAGATGAAACTTAAAACTTAGATAACTAGAGTTAGGTATGATGAGCCTGGAATACTGAGAACTACTATGTCTATTTTAATGCTTTTCCCTCCCATCTCCTCCTCTGTACCAGTGCCAGGATTAGATGCAATGGGCACAAACTAGAATAGAAGATGTTCCTTCTAAACATCACAAAGTACTTCTTGACTGTGTGGGTGATGAAACCCTGGCTCAGGTTGACCACAAGAGTTGTGGAATCTCCATCCTTGGAGACATTGAAAGGCCACTTGGACGTGATCCTGTTTAACCTTCTCTAGGTGTCCCTGTTTTATACAGGAGTTGCAGCTGACCTTTGGGGATGTCCCTTCTAACTTCAGCCATTCTGTGATTCTATGATAATGTTTGGAGCTAATCAGTTTGTCTTCCCTAGTATCCATTGTGTAATGAGATTTTCTGAAAATGGCCAAAAATCTGCCTGCCAGTGGGAAGTGTTGAATGAATTCCTTATTTTGATTTATTTTACTTGTGCACTTTTTGATTTATCTGTTAAACTGTATGTATTTAAACCCATAAGTTTTTCACTTTTACTTTTCTGACTCACTCACTCATCTTATTAGATGTGAAATAGGCCAGCAGCTTTGTGGTAATTAGCTGCCTACTGGAGTTAAACAAAGACACAGAGGAAACTGATAATTTCAGAAAAAATTATTTGTGGCTTATCTGAACAAAGAACAAAGAAACAAAGAAGAAACTGATTCAGGACAGCACTTGATTAAGGATTTTCTATTTTATAACCTGTATTTCATTTTGAAAACAGAACACACGCCAAACTGCAAATGCTATTTCTCAAATTGCTTTCATATTTTATTTCTGAGCATATAAATATTGCATTCTTTTTTAGGCTTCTAATGGAGTCTTACTGTAACGTCTGACTGGAATTAGAAGACTTAGTATTCTTAATTATAGATGTGTCATTCTACAAACACTATTTTAAAAGTCATTAAAATATTGTAGCAACTTCCATAATCCCCTCTTTTGCAGTTAAGCTACAGTATACTAGGTTAATAACACTGCTTTCTTGCTCTCAGAATTCATTGCAAAGTATTCCCTACTGTCATTATAGAAGATCAGGTTTGAGACCTAATGTGCTGAAAAGTTGCAACTTTATATTCAAAATGCATAGAAAGGTATTCTTCAGACACTGAATGAGACACTTTTTTTTCTGAAGAAAAAAAAATGGAAAAATTAAGATTACCCTAAATATAAATATGTATGTTGTTGAGGTTTTTTGTTTATTTTTGTTTTTGTTTGTTTTGTTTTGTTCTGTTCTGTTTTTCCTGTTTCTGGAATCGTCCCTTCTAAGGTAATCTGATATGTCTTTTTTGGTTGTTTGGAAAAGTGTGTGCTTGACATCCTATTTATGTTGATCAGTTCTCTTTCATATATGTACATGCATCAGGCTGTGCATTATCTTCTACAGTTACTACTTTTCATTTTCTGTACAGAAATCATCTGTGTCCCATAGTTAAGCTTCATTTCAAGCCTTGGAGTAAGCCTATGTTTGACAATTAACACTTAGATTCAGCTCCACATTCAGACATCTTCCTCTAAGTGTTTAGAACATAAACAACAACATATGAGTAAGGGGTCCAATCACACACTATATAGAATGGAAAACAGAGGTCAGTTCAATTGGTAAGCTAGCTGAGGCATTACGGAAAATTAAGGCTTAGTCCTGTTATTTCAGCTGTGTGACTATATATGTAGCTCTCTATTACTTCTCAAAGCAGAAGGCTAAATCCTGCCTTCCAACTGCAGTAATATTACATCCAACATACACTTATATTGTGTCTGTGTTTCTGTAGCTAGAAACATTTCCAGTTCTCACAAAGTATAATAAGAGCTTTAAAATACACACTTGGACTAGAAGATACAATTATACCTACAGATAAAATATATACCTACAGATAAAAAATGTTAAGACATTTTTGAAATGTCACTTGTATCTGAGTGGGTTGGCTAGCAGTAAGTCACTCACTCAACTGCTTTTTCATTCCCCCTCCTCATCAGGAGAGGGAAGAAAATTAGATGAAAAGGTCATGGATCAAGATAAAGATGGGGAGGACACTAACTAATCACTATCACAGGCAAAATAGACTCAACTTGGAAAAAAATGATTTAATTTATTGCCCCCATTTCTCTTTGTTTTATCCTTTTAATCAAACATGTTTTAACCTTTTAATTAAATACGTTTTGTCTCTTATTAAATATGTTTTCCCAGAAGCACCACCATGTTGGCTGCTGGACTCAACTGTGCCCAGTAGTAGGTCCAGTGTGGCCTACCACCTTCACCTAATATAGTATCACAGAAGAATTTTAATCATTTTTAACCTGTTGTCCATTAAACAACATCTAAATATTAATTTCATACACCAAAAGGAGCAGGTGACATAAATTCTGATTAGAAACACATTGAAAAGGTCCAGGGATGAAGGTCATGTTTCTTTTACTTGTATTCCTGAGGACGGGGAAAACATTTGGAGTTGCATGAGTGCATTTTCAGAAAAAACTACAGTTTACATTTACAAATCATTCGTTTGCATTAAGGCAGAGTCTCTATGTTTTGTGAATAAATACTATCAGTACTGAAGATTTTTTCCAACTAAAAATATAGGACAAGTCCTTCAATAGGATTATACTTACACATTTGTGGTATTCTTTATTCTTCGCTGTGTTAGATTGCTTGAGGGAATTACAATACACAGGGCTATATTCCTTCTGTTTGTTTTGTTTTGTCTTGTTTTTATTGTTGTTTGATATGAGACTGATTAAGATTTTAAAATCGAGAAGTGCAGTATTCTAGTCCTAGGACTCTGATTGCTTCTGGTACAACTTGGATAGGTTCTTTCAACTACATTCTCACTATTCTTTCATCATTTGTGTGTCTAATTTTTGCCCTAATTGAATGCAGTTTTATTCTTACTGTTGGTTTGGGTTTTTTTTCTTTCTAAACTTTAAAAAATGTCTGAGTAGTACTCTCATTTTAAAAAAATATCCAAGACTGAAGATCTGAAAATGTAGTCAGGGAATGGTTAGATTTTTCTTTACTTCATACTCTTTCCCTGTGGATATATTTGAATAGAAATCAAAAGCTTGGGTTGTCATATTCTTATATTTGTTTTTCATTTTTGTAACAAACCTGTGTTTTGTGCTCTGGTAAAAAAGAAAGGTCAAATTGTGTATATATTTTGATGCAGAAGTGTAGTAGGCTGTGTGGATCCCTAGCATCTGTGGAAATGGATGTCTGCCAGACACTGATGCCATCTGCCTGTCTTACATGACCTCAAGCTCCTACCTGATATAAATGTGACTATAACACTGTTCAGCATAGTTGGATGTGCATTATGAATACTTGGATGTGACTGGACTGTAACAAACAAAGAAGTGTATACATTTTCATAGCTGTCAGCTTATGCATAGTAAAATAACAAATGGATGAAATTTTCCAGAAGGTTAAGTCCATAAAGAAGAGTCTATGACTAATGCCAGTTATTATCCATCTGGATGCTTTTGAATCTGTTTAGAGAGGCAGAATATATAAAGTATTTATCATGCTGTTGTTATGTTACCTTGCTTTAAAGACCAGTATGGAATTCAGAAGTCATCACTTTGTCAGTTATCACTTTGTGGATAAAATTTGTTGTGTGAGGTTCTCTGCTAAACTAAACTAACAAAGCTGTAAGTTATTTTCACTAGTCCTTAGTGACATGCATTTTTCACTTGAATTAAGCTTGGAAACATACAATTGTTTATTTACTTTCTTCAGTGATCACAAAGTTGCAATTTCTTACATACTTTAAACCCTAAAGACAGGTACAATTTGATTTTGTGTAGAGAGAACAGGTTTTTAAGAAGTCCCATAAATGAAGATCCTGTAGTAGAAATGTATCCTATGCCTTCGGCTATCAATGCTCCGGGAATAATTGAAACCAATATATTCTGGTATATATTACCCCTGTATGTCAGGATAATGATATTTCATGGTCAGATATGTCAGTTAGTGTTGACAGTCAAGAAGAGAATCTTTCGTATTTCCTGTATTTAATTATTCATTACTGGTACTTAATTGTTTTCTATATTGTGCCTTCACCTGAATCGAGACAGCTGAATACAAATTATCTTAGTGCAGAAAACAACATTTCTTAGTTATTACTTACATTTTTCCAGAAGATTATCTCACTTTGGAGAAACTAAGACAACATGAAAAAAAGGATCAATAGATGAGAAATTTAGCTATGACTTTATTTGTGTATACTCAAAGGAGTTGAAGAAATAAGTCTGGAAATATATTCAGGCACAAGAAGGATTTTTCATTGAGTGTAGATATTTACATCTGAGGTAGCCCTTCCAGCTTCTCATACAGCCACAAGAGAGAAGCCCTTACTTGTCTGTCATTCATCTAAGACAGGTGCTTATTTTTGTTCAGACAAATTACGCCTGAACTTTCCTTCACTGACGATGAAAAAAGGTGGCCAGTTCAATGTGGGCAATAAAGCTAGATGAAATGAACTCTAACCAGAACGCATACAAACAAGAGTACACCCAGAAAAATAAGAAAACTTTCCGTGTTGTTTTAATTCCCTATCACTGTAGTTTGCTCCATATTGCAACTCTTGTCTATTTCTGGGAAAAAAAAAAAAAAAAAAAGGATTCTGTTGTATTTGACCTGCACATAAGTATTTCAATTGTTCATATTTTGGCTACAACAATCTGAAAAGTAGTTATGTATAAGTAACTTCTACAAAACCATAGTGATTAAGTTCATGATAACATACAAAGTAGACAATAAAGATACAATCTCAGGCCAATTTTTCTCAGTGATTCATAGAGTTTAATGAGAAAAGAAAATGGGCATTTTTAGTAGTCTATCTGACAGCATCATTACATATCTTTCAACGACCTACCTCTACTGTTCTCGTCTCTTGATGCAAAGTTCTGAAGGTTCGTCTAAAGACCCCAGTAGCACACTGTTTATCTGGGCATTATTTTGTTTCACAGTACCTGGAAGTTCATACTCTTCAGAAGTCCACTCCACTGATCCTTCAGAGGACTTGTTCAGGGGAAGGAGGGGGGAAATAAGAAAATCCACACGTCCTTTGTCCTGAGTAGAATTAAAAGCAGACAATGTTAGTAAGTGAGGAAATATGTAGGCTGCTCCAACAGTAATGCTTCCTATTTATTTCCGTGGAAAGTGCAACCAATACAAAGAGCACAATGACACTATTTAGAAGAAAAAATTCTCAGCTACAAAACATAGTCACCTCTTTCATCTCCATAAACATTCAGCAAGTGTTGATGAATATCAGTGGGTGCAATTTTTTCTGCATGGAGGAATTCAATGACACACCTTTGCTTCATGTGCACTTCCATGTCAGATATCGTTTTGTCAGACTGCCCCTCTGCTGCCATCTGTTGCATGGCATCAAAATTTAACAGAAAATTGGCAGGAAGGTTCAACCTCTACTGCAGTACCATCAACACCTGCCTCTGATGTCAAGGACCAGCATAATAAAGTAAGAGACATTAATTCCAGATCAGCCCTTGTAGTTTCTGACTGATGGGCCCATGAGAACCTAATGAGGTTTAACAAGGCCAAGTGCAGGGTGCTGCACTTGGGTCGGGGCAATCCCAGGTATTTATACAACGTGGGGGAAGAGGTACTTGAAAGCAGCCCTGCGGAAAGGGACTTGGGGGTCCTGGTGGACGAGAAGCTGGACATGAGCCAGCAGTGTGCGCTGGCA
>NC_034409.1:147755426-147762532 GCF_002078875.1 Numida meleagris
TGCAGTACCATCAACACCTGCCTCTGATGTCAAGGACCAGCATAATAAAGCAAGAGACATTAATTCCAGATCAGCCCTTGTAGTTTCTGACTGATTTTGGAGAAGGACATGCAAGCCACTAGAGGCTAGAAGAATGTGATATTTTTTCACAGGGCACTTCAACCATAGCTCCTGTGGGCATGATGCTTAAAGTAGTTAAAGAACTTCTCAACATCCTCCCCCTGATTAAGTGGCCTGTAGTTAACAACCACAAAGCTTCCTTCCTTTATTGGCTTAGTGTCTAATTTTTATCCATTAGCTCTTGATTTGCGCATTGCTGCTGTTCTTTCAGAGAAAGATCTGTGTAGCCAATCCCTTTTTTGTTGTTGTTGTTGTTGTGTAGAGGGCAATTCTCCCACCTTTTCTTCCTTACCTGCTCCTTATGAAGCGCTCATCCGGGCAGGCTGGATCAATGGCTGAGGCTAATGGGATGAAGTTCAACAAGACCAAGTGCTGAGACCTGCACTTTGGCCACAACAACCCCAGGCAGTGCTACAGGTTTGAGGCAGTGTCTGAAAGGCTGTGCAGAGAAAAAATATTTGGGGATAGTGGTGGACCATCTGCTGAACATGAGTGATCAATGTGCTCACTCACGTTGGTGAGATGGCCAAGAAGGACAACAGCATTCTGGCTTTTATTGGAAATAGTGTTACCAACAGGAGCAGAATGGTAATCGTCCCCCTGTACTCGGCTCTGGTGAGACCGCATTTCAAGCTCTGTGTTCAGTTTTTGTGTTCCTCAGTACATGAAAGACACTGAGACCCTGGAGCATGTCCAGAGAAGGGCAACAAAGATGGTGAGGGGACTGTAGCACAAGTCTTATAAGGAGTGGCTAAGGAAACTGGGACTGTTTAGTCTGGAAAACAGGAAGCTCTGATGAGACTTTATAGCTCTCTACAACTACCTGAAAGGAGGTTGTAGTGAGGTGGGGGTTGGCTTCTTCTCCTAGGTAACTAGCAATAAGACAAGTAATAATGGCCTCAAGTTGCAACAGGGAGTTTCAGGTTAGATATTAGGAAGAAGTTACCTGAAAGAGTGGTTGGGCACTGAACACGTTGCTCAGGGAGGTGGTCGAGTCATCATCCTTGAAGGTGTTAAAGAAATGTGTAAATGTGGTACTTAGGGACACGGTTTAGTAAGTAACAGTTGTGGTATGTGGTCTACTGGACATGGTGATCTTAGAAGTCTTTTCTAACTTTAATGATCCTATGGCTCTTAACTTTTTGTAGCCATCAGTTTCAGTGGTTCAGTCATGTGAATCGTCCCACCAAGACCTGAAATCACCTCGGATTCAGTGTTTGATTCAAACTTTCTTTTTTTCTGTCAGTTGGAAAGTAGGGATGGATTTCATATAATGTAACTTTCAACCTTTACTTGTGCATATTTATATTTTAGTTTAATACCTCTATTAACAATGGAGAGAAATAAACTTTGGTATTCTGGTCTGTCTCAGGAATGCAGATATTAAAATAATGAATACCTAAACAAAAGCTGCCAGGTAGCAACATAAATAACTTTAGACATCTGGGACTTCAGGAACTTCTCTTGAAGTGGCTACTATCACCTGGTGTTTGCATTTTCTGCTCAGTGAAATGATTCCTTGGAATTAGTCCTACTCAAATTCTTGTGTATCTGACCATACTGAGTATATTAGAGCTGTGAAACACTCTGAAACAGATGTGATGTCACTGAATGTCTTCAGGTTCACGTTCTTTTGCATATCGTGCTCTTACTGTTGATGATAAAATGGATTTCAACGAAAAATCCATTAAACATATATTAAAGTTGCAAAGTATGCAAAGTCTACAAGGTCAGTGTGCTTTAACTGCATTATGTTGTACGTTAATTAAAAAAAAAGAGTATTTTATTAGTCATCTCTGGGGAAGTAAATTGGTAATTCTGTAGAAACTTCTTAATCTGCCTCGTATTTCCTGTGTTTGGTACTAGGACATGACATGGCATTAACAATTTGTGGACCATATTCTTTTGAATTACTTGGTTAACAATGAATTCCATAACTTTATCAGGTTATTTCTTCATTTATGTTTCAGTCTAGTTTTTGTCTTTGAAACCAGTTTAAAATACAGTAGTTAAACTACAGATGATTCAATATGAGAAATGTCTTTTTTTTTCTCTCTCTCTTTCAGCTCAGAATTTTCATCTTGAAGTAGCTTTGCTAAGGTCTACATGTGAAACATTAAACAATTTAATGAGGAGTGACTTTTTCAAGACATTTTCAAGACCATTTTGATTTTGGAGTACACTTAGATAGGACAACAATAATCCTCTTATTTTCATAGAATCATAGAATCAACAAGGTTGGAAAAGACCTGCAAGATCATCCAGTCCAACTACCTACCTATCACAGATAGTTCTCACTTGTGTATACCACAAGCTATAAAAAGTCTTTCATGTATTTTAGGGGGGAAAATTCTTAGTTTCAAAGTCTCATTTGAAGATGAATCCTACACAATCAATTAATTACCTTCAGTTAGCTAATTTCACTGGTAAAAAATGTATCCTTTAAGTCTGAATTATTCTACTTTCAATGTTGAGTCATTAGATCTTGTCACAGTTTCTTTTCCTGTAAAATTAAACTGAAAGTATCTTTGTTATCAAATTTTTCTGTCACTGTTCATAAAGATACTGTTATTTCTGATTCCAGCTGATCTGTCCTTGTCCTTTTTTTTTCATACTTAAATAATTACAACTTTAATAAACCCTGGATGTTCTTGAATAAACTCATAACCCTTTCAAGAAACATGATTATGTTTCTGGACAGATGGAGTCAACCCAGAAAAGCTTGTTAGTGCTCTTTTCTACAAATATATTAAAGGAAAGTGACAAGGAAGCTTGTTACAATGACCAGTAACAAGGACTTCCACATGCTGAAGTCAGTTGGTCATAGGTAGAGGGATGACAAGATAAAACAGAATCACAGACATTGTAGCAGCATGTCTCCACATAACTCTTAATATAAGGTAAGGAGAGTGAGAGGATTCCTGTGAGGAGACTGAGAAGACTCTCCTTGCTGAGGACCTATTGTTGACAAGAGTGTTTGAAGAAACCTCTAGCATCAAAGCATTTGTGTTCTGTCAATGGTAATTTTGCATGATCAATAGAAGTATTTATTGGTTAGAAAAAATTAAATGTATGTATATATAATATGCCCAAATGGAGAATATTTTGCTCTAATAAATACTGGAATTCTACTTAATATAAAATATAAAACAGAATAGTTTCATAAAAAAATAAGAAATCTGAAGAAAATTTTCAGGAATATAATCCAGGATTTGGAAGATCTGGGGTGTCTTATTTAGGCAGTAAAACTGAAGTCTTAGATTTTTATTATTATTATTTTTAATATACATTACATACAATTTCCTCAAATAAATACAAAACATAAAGATGGAGATATCAATATTTATTTTGAATCGAAGTTGCTGGGCTTATTTTAATTTTATCATTCCCTTTAGAATTCCAGACTTGTGAGCTGCAGTAATCAGAATTTGAATGCTGACAATATGCACATGCTCAGCAGAAGAAATTTAGCTGCATCCAGAGGAGGTGTAATTTTGACCCATTGTTGCTTAACAGTTCAATTATTTCAATGAAACTTACAGTTTAAAGGGAAATGTGAAATTTGATTGTTTTTTTTTCAAATACATGTTTATTAATGATTTATTATGCTTACTTTTTGAGTTCTGCATGAGACATTTCCTCATTTTACTAGAAATAATCAATCTGACACTTCCAAAACTACCTGACTGTATCTTTTAGAAATTTCTAACATTTAAGATACTTTTTTTCTTGGATCCTCAGTATTCTCTCAGTCTTATACTGAAAATCTATCATGATACTTTAATGAAATTCTTGGCTGAACTACTTACACGTATATGTATAAGAAGATATTTCAGCTGTTTTTAAAATATTTTAGTTCTGTAACTACCCCTTGGCAACATTCTACTTAGATAGATGTACTATGTTATGTATTTTGACATTATGGTTGCAAAGGAAAACACAACTTATGAAATAATAATTATTAATAAGGACACTAGTGAAGAGATTGTGTAAATAATGTAGCCCAAAAAGAAGGAAAATTCTTGTTTGTAAACCAAAAAATAAGCTGGAAATGTACCAACAGCACTTGTTAATAGCTTCCCATAGACGAAACTGAGAAGTAATGAGAGAAAGACAGATTTCACACCTCATGATTGATGGATGGAGAAGATGATGGCTTTATCAAGGATTAGATAAACACAAGTTCTGATATAAAAATAAAAGTACTGCTTTCATTCATCAACTCATTAAAGTTGAACTACGTGTAAAGCAGTGAAAAGTGAGAGATATGTCCAAAGAAAATATTAATTGGAGTCTTCAGTCTCTGAATCATAGTTAAACATGTTGAAGCAGAGAAGACACTATGGAATAGAAGAAGTAGCTATTGCACATACACTGAAAATAACACACTCTCTTTCCCTATATAACACACTCTCCTTCCACTATAGAATTTAGATCTAAATATATTAGGAAGGATCTACTTAAGCTTTCTGTTTAATATTATTAATTAATTATTACGCCTTGAGACTGCCTCTGCCAGGAAGGACAGAAGGGTGATCGTCATAGATGACTCCCTTCTGAGAGGAACGGAGGGCCCTATATGTCGGCCCAACCCTTCTCGTAGGGAAGTGTGCTGCCTCCCCGGGGCCCAGGTCAGGGATATCTCTAGAAAACTCCCCAGTCTGATCCGCCCCTCTGATTATTATCCTTTATTAATAGTTCAGGCCGACAGTGATGAGACTGCTGACAGAAGCCTGAAACTTATCAAAAATGACTTCAGGGGACTAGGGAGGTTAGTTCAGGGAATAGGAGCACAGGTGGTATTTTCTTCTATCCCTTCACTGACAGAGAAGGACACTGAAAGGGGCAGGAAAACCCATCTCATAAACACATGGCTGAGAGGCTGGTGCAAATGCAAGAATTTGGGGTTCTTTGATCACGGGGCGGTCTACTTGGCACCGGGCCTGAGGTCTGCTGATCAGTCTGTTCTGTCTCAAAGGGGAAAACACATCCTTGCCCAGGAGCTGGCAGGGCTTATAGAGAGGGCTTTAAACTAGAGAGGAAGGGGGAAGGGGATAAAACCAGGCCTGTAAGAGGTGTGTCTAGGCAGGCATTGGGATTAGGGGTGAGGCAGGGGGCTCAGCTGAAGTGCGTCTATGCCAATGCCCTCAGCATGAGCAACAAACAGGAGGAACTGGAAGCCTTTGTGCGGCAGGCAAACTATGACTTAGTTGCCATTACGGAAACATGGTGGGATCGCTCCCATGACTGGAGTGCTGCGATGGATGGCTACAAGCTCTTCAGAAAGAATAGGCAAGGAAGAAGGGGTGGTGGCGTGGCTCTCTATGTTAGAGACTGTTTTGATGTTATTGAACTTGCAACTGGGGAAGACACTGTTGAATCTCTATGGGTTAGGATCAAAGGAAAGGCTGACAAGGCAGATATCCTGGTGGGGGTCTGTCATAGACCTCCTAACCAGGATGAAGAGACAGATGAGGTGTTCTATAAACAGCTGGCTGAAGTTGCACAATCGCCTGCCCTTGTCCTCATGGGGGACTTCAACTTCCCTGATATATGCTGGGAATACAACATGGTGCAGAAGAAGCAGTCTAGGAGGTTTCTAGAGTGTATGGAAGATAACTTCCTTCTGCAGCTGGTGAAAGAACCCACCAGGGGTGGTGCCCTGCTTGACCTGCTGTTTACAAACAGGGAAGGTCTGGTGGGAGATGTGGAAGTTGGGGGGTGGCTTGGACAGAGCGACCATGAAATGGTAGAGTTCTCAATTCTTGGTGGAACCAGGAGAGGGGACAGCAAAACTGCTACCTTGGACTTTCAGAGGGCAGACTTTGAATTGTTCAGGAGGCTGGTATGGAGGGTCCCTTGGGATTCGGTCCTGGAGGGTAAAGGAGTCCAGGAAGGCTGGTTGCTCCTCAAGAAGGAAGTTCTGAAGGCACAGGAACAGGCTGTCCCCCGGAGCCGCAAGATGAGCCAGCAGGGAAGGAGACCGGCATGGATGAACAGGGAGCTTTTCCTGAGGCTCCAGGAGAAAAAGAGAATCTGCCTCCTGAGGAAGAAGGGACAGGCAACTTGGGGAGAGTACAAAGAGGTTGTCAGGATGTGCAGGGAGAAAATTAAGAAGGCAAAGGCCCAGCTCGAACTAAGTTTGGCTGCTGGGATTAAAGGGAACAAGAAATGCTTCTACAAATATATTAACAGTAAGAGGAGGACCAAGGAGGATCTCCATTCTTTGCTGGACGCGACTGGGAATGTAGCCACTGAGGACAATGAAAAGGCTGAGGTTCTCAATGCCTTTTTTACATCTGTCTTTAAAAGCCAGACCAGGTGTCCTCAGAGTACTCTACTCTCTGACCTGGAAGTCTTGGATGGGGAGCGGAATAAGCCCTCCACAATTCAGGAGGAAACAGTCAGAGACATACTACTCCACCTGGACTGCTACAAGTCCATGGGGACGGACGAGATCCACCCAAGAGTACTGAGGGAGCTGGCGGAGGAGATAGCCAAGCTGCTTTCCATCATCTATCAGCGTTCCTGGTCAACTGGAGAGGTCCCAGAAGACTGGAGGCTTGCCAATGTGACTCCCATCTACAAGAAGGGTCGTAAGGAGGATCCGGGGAACTACAGGACTGTCAGCCGGACCTCGGTGCCAGGGAAGGTTATGGAGCAGATTTTCCTGAGGGAGATCACGCGGCATTTGCAGGACAACGGGGGGATCAGGCCCAGCCAGCATGGGTTTGTGAAGGGCAGGTCCTGCTTGACCAACCTGATCTCCTTCTGTGATCAAGTGACCCGTCTGGTGGATGAGGGAAAGGCTGTTGATGTGGTCTACCTAGACTTCAGCAAAGCCTTTGACACTGTCTCCCACAGTGTTCTCCTGGAGAAACTGGCAGCCCATTGCTTGGACAGGTACACTCTTTGCTGGGTAAGGAGCTGGCTGGAGGGCCGGGCCCAGAGAGTGGTGGTGAATGGAGTTAAATCCAGCTGGTGAC
>NC_034409.1:147763302-147784671 GCF_002078875.1 Numida meleagris
CTTTTCTAAAAGAGTGGTCAGGCGCTGGAATGCGCTGCCCAGGGAAGTGGTTGAGTCACCGTCCCTGGAGGTGTTCAAGAAACATTTAGATATAGTGTTGAGAGACATGGTCTAGTGGGGTTATTGGTGGTAGGTGGATGGTTGGACTGGATGATCTTGTAGGTCTTTTCCAACCTAGCTAATTCTGTGATTCTATGATTATATTATACATATAATATAATATTTATATTATTATATTATAATATTATTATACTTTCATTAACTTCTGTGCTTTAGATTGCACATAACATCAACGCTTCAATGAAGTTGGAAGTATTTCTGTCTCTCTGCTACTTTTCTGAAGGTTGAAAATAATTCCTATTTTTTCAGTGACATGTACAGAGAAAATTCTGTGGCAGTGACAGGAGACTATATGAATGACATAAAGGAGTATGCTTTGAGTCCTCAGGAAACACTTCAAAAATCTTTTTAATGATTCAGTCCTCAAATGTTAGTTCAGCTGAGTAACACATAATTCTTGGCTATTTTGTGTTAAGAAATACTTGTGTTCTCAAGCTATGAAATATTTAAACCCAAAAGCAATATGTTGTTGTGTCTTTCTAAGCTATGTGTACTCAGGTGATCTCTTTGTAACCTCAAATTCCCCTATGAATTCTGATGAATTCTGTCCTGCTAGGGGTTGTATGTTTAGTTGTTGTTATTGTTACGTTATTTTGTTGGGGTTTTTTACATTTTTTTTGTAACTTCTCACTGAAATCAAGGCTATATTTGTTTAATAAAGAAAAAGCCCATCACTACTAAGTTATTATTACATGCTGTACTTAACTCTGTTATTGATAAAATATCATATAACTGTATAATGAAATCAGCATGTAGTGTAACTGAGATTGGTAAGCTAAGAATTTGCTTTTATCAGATAGTTTAATTGTGCTCTTTGTATCTATTTAAGTTTTCACTGAAATAAACAGGAAGCATTTCTTTCTGAGCAACACATATTTACTCTCTCTGCATCTGTGGGTCTGCAGGAAATGTTCTGGTGTGGTTTTTTTATTACTTTCTCTTTCAGAACTGGAAAGAGACATTAATTAGCTATGATTTCAGAGAGGCATATCCATATGTGTTTAAGTATGCATGTTTGTTTCCATATGTATTCCACTTTTTATTTGAGAGTGAGGTAAGAAAATATTGATTTATTTTAGTACCTTGCTAAAATTTAAAAATGAAAATTTTTCCCTCCTAAGTACTTTCCAAATACTTGTAATCTCTTCAACTGTTACAAGTGATAAAATTCAAGACAGCAAAGTGGCAAGAGGTATGTGACAAGAATTCCTCTGAAAACATATATTCTCTCTGCAGGATTTTAGCTTTTTTTTGTGAGAAATTTTGCTGTTTTTGTTATTTGTGTTAGTAGCACGAAATGTGCTAGAAACTTTCAGAATTGCTGTACTAAATCGGGTACATTTTTCAGTCCTACAAGAAAGAAAGAAATAATGACAGAAATTATCAAGTCTTGGGACATCTCAAATAGACATGTCACCTGACACTGAGTTATTCTTAAGATTTGGTTTCCAGATCTTTTACATTTGAAGCTGAGAAGAATTTGTAGTATAAGTAATTTTCAGTTTCTAGACTTAGTTTGGCTGCACACGGTATGAAAGCAGTCTCTGTGCCATCTATACCATTCATGTATGAGTTTGCTGACATTTTTTCTTGTATCACTTTAGATTTTCTTATGAGTTCATTTTGTATATGTGCAGTAACTTGGTTATCTATTTTCCTTTACCACCATTTTCTGCTTTCTTAACTTCACCTTCACTTGAAGGACTTTACAGCTAGACTTGGAAAGCTTTATGCTAGAAAGCAACTTGATGGTATAAATATTTGTTCAGAAAATCTCCTGATAACTTGAGTGCTCTAGAAGAGATATTCTGAAGTCTTAAAGGGAAATGTTATTAGACTGTCAACAGGAACACTATTAGATTATTCTGTTCATTCCTATCATCCTTATCTTGTATTGGATTTGATTAGTTTAATTAACGTACAAGGTATTTATGTTAACATATCATTTTGATACACATCAAATGAATTTTAATAGTTAAGAATTCATTAATGCATTAGATTCATTTTCAATTTTATGTTAACAATGAAAACAATTTGCAATTGTCATATTCTGTTTGGAAGTATTGATGAAGATAAATTTTCTTATGCAAATAATTAAAAATAATTTCACAGACAATATTTCACGTAATTTTTAGTAAGTGGGATGTATTAAAGTAAATACCCCTTTCTTTTACTTACAGTTACGTAGATAGGTAGATTACAGACTATTTTGTCCTATTCTGGTAAAAATAAATAAATAAATAAATAAATAAATTAGATGGTATATAAAAGAGATTAATATCCAAACTTACTTACCCTCCTAACTGTTGTGATTTTTTTATAATGACTTTATATTTGCTTACTGCCTTAAGTATAAACAATGGAAATATAGGCCTGAAAAATTCAAGTCATCATTATATGTTCAAAACATATGACTTATGAGGATTGTACACCCACCAAGAAAGGCTTCTCAGACAAGGAAAGCTATATTCCCCTCTAAATCAAAATAAGTAAACTTATTGATTCCTTGGTTAGCACGAATAATGAGTGCAGGGTGTGACTGCCTGTATTAATGCAGTGGTATTGGAGACACTGCTGATACTGATGGTGTATCTACAAAGAAGTGGCAGTTACAACATGTCGCCCACGTCAGACCTGTATTCTTCTGCAACCATAACTGGCAATTAGACAGGACAACTGAAACAAAATTAAAAGAATATGTGTCTGACTGAATGCACCCAATGCAATCTGGAGGGTTACTTAGCTGTCTAATGGTTCATATCAACTCTAGAATAAGACATTCTCTAAAATGGATTAAAATTTCTATGTATGGCAGGACATAAGTTCAACAGTTTTGTGTTCTTATAAGCTCAATACCAAACACCTACTTCATATTTGCATCATATTTCCAGAACTTTTCTATTCTTTTATTGTTTGTTTTGGAACATCAAGTTTCAGTGTAAAAGAAAAAATCTATTTTTTTTTTAAAGGCTATGATATTTCTGGGAGGTTCGTGAAAATAAAAGATTTAGACCCTGCGACTTCTAGAACTCACACTTGTTGTCAAAAAGTTTCTTTAATTCACACTTTGGAAGTGCCTGGAGTGAGTCTTGTGTCATTAACTTTTGGTAGGAAGCCAAATGTCCTGGTCAATCTGCTACTCTTTGACATTGCAAAACCTCACCTTGTGTAACTACTGTCTCAGAGTTATGTCTAGATCTATCTGTGTCCATAACAGGGGGACAGCAGGCCCACAGGCCCACAGGCCCGAAAAAGGGAAGTGGGGTGGGAAGAGGGTGTTGATGGCTCACAGGCCGGTTTGGCCCAGTTCTGTGACTAAAGGGGCAGGCGACCCACGGACCCAAGCCCTGGGAAAGGGGAAAAGACAAAAGGGAAAAGGGAGATGGCACATGGGCCTAAAAACAGAACAGCGGCAATGATATGAGGAGGAAAGTTAATTTACTAAATAAGGTATCGGAATGCAAGATAACACAATATAATAAAATATAATTGGGATTGAGGTGAATAAATAAAATAAAATAAGTGAGAGTTTCTGAAACCAAAGGCTTTACTCTAAAACTGAAGGTGAGACGGCTGTAGTACATGCACTGCAGGGCAGCAAAAAGAGAGAGTCTTGTGACTTGCAAGGAGTTTTATCTTTCCCTCATAATATAAAGTCCTCTGGGGTATGTAGGTCTTCTCTTCTGATAACCAGGTACCCGGAAAATCAGCAGTCCACAGAACTGGAGCATTAACTCTTTAATTCCCAGTGCTTTACATGCCTTATAGTAATTTTCCTTGTGATTCCTATCACTATTCTTGACCTGGTGGTGGCTTGGCATCAGGACACATGTATAAATCATATGAACATTGTATGAGAATTGCCGCCAAAGTAATGCTTCCTATTTACAGAAAGGATTGTGAAGCACTGGAACAGGCTCCCCAGGGAGGTGGTTGAGTCACCTTCCCTGAATGTGTTTAAAAACTGTTTGGATGTGGTGCTCAGGGACATGATTTAGTGGTGGGTTGTTAGAGCAGTATGGTTAGGTTGCAGTTGGACTTGATGATCTTGAAGGTCCTTTCCAACCTGGGCAGTACTATGATTCTATGATTCTATCCTGGCCCGTAACATTTGAGGTGAATGTTGGTGGTATCATAGAAGGGTTTGAACCTACTCACAAATACTCAATTACGTTTTGTTGCAGTGTGACAGATGGCAGCAGAGAGGCAGTCTGACAAAATGACATCTGACATGGAAGTGGGTGTTGAAGCAATGATGTAGAATTGAATTCTTCCATGTGAAAAAAAAAAAAAAAAAAAAAAAAGTGCTTCTTGACATCCACGGATGCTTGCTGAATGTTTATGGAGACCAAACAGCAGATGTGAGTACAATGAGGAGAGTGTGTTGTGTTTCAGCAGTGGTGACAAGGACAGTGAGTCACCTCCACTGCACTGAGAGAGTGGTGGTGAATGATTTTAAATCCAGCTGGTGACTGGTCACAAGTGGTGTTCCCCAGGGGGTGGTGCTGAGGCCTGTCCTGTTCAATATCTTTATTGATGACCTGGATGAGGACATTGAGTGCACCCTCAGTAAGCATGCAGATGACACCGAGTTGGCAGGAAGTGTCGATCTGCCTGGGCGTAGCAAGGCCCTACAGAGAGATCTGGACAGACTGGATCTCTGGGCTGAAGCCAGTCGGATGAAGTTCAACAAGACCAAGTTCCATGTCCTGCACTTTGGCCGCAATAACCCCAGGCAATGCTACAGATTTGGGGTAGAGTGGCTGGAAGACTGTGTAGAGGAAAATGACCTGGGGGTATTGGTCAATGCTTGCCTGACCATGAGCCAGCAGTGTGCCTGGGTGGCCAAGAATGGCATCCTAGCTTGTATTAGAAATAGTGTTGCCAGTAGGAGCAGGGAAGTAATTGTTTCTATGTACTTAGCACTAGTGAGGCCTCACTGCCAATACTATGTTCAGTTTTGGGCCCCTCACTGCAAGAAAGAAAATGAGGCCCTGGAGAAAATATGTTGCCCAATATTTCTCATCAAAATTATCTTCTATGCATAAAATATTTTAATTTTAATTAAAAAAATATATTTAATAGAGTAAATAAGATTGAGCAACATAAAAAACTTTTACTCCCTCCTTATTTCTATTGCATTTTTTTAGCTTCATGTTGGCTTGAATGACCAATATTTCACCTTAATATTGAGCATTAGCAGTCATTTTTGTGATTTATGTTCTCTTAGTCTTTGGTAAAGTAAATTTTTCCATTATATAATGTTAAAATATAACCTTTTATTTATAGTTTAAAAAAAAAAATCGGTATTTTGCTCTGTTATGGAAGACAGTTTAATGAAATGAGAAGTAGATGATGAAACAACAGTAGTTCTGGCTAGCATTGTTGCTCTTGTAAAGCTGCGTATGAAGTCATAGAAAAAATCTGAAACCAGAGAATGGCTGAGTTTGGGATGAAACTCTGGAGATTCTCTGGTCTGCTTACCTTTCTATATCCATAGACTAAAGGTGAGAAACATCCATAACATAGGATGCACTTCTTTCTTTCTCAAAGCAAAAGTCCTTATGAAACTTAAAGTATGTCAAACTAATTGAAGAGATAGTTTTCCAATGGTTTAATTAACGTAATTCAAATTTTCAGTACCTGTATGAACATCGTATGCTTTTACCTGCTTTTAATTTGTCCCATATTTGTAGTCCCACCTTAATATTCTCTGAATGCAATGATGTTACTTATTAGCAAAGATTATTCAATCTCCTTGAGACTAAACACATAAATATCTTTGGGAACAAACAGAAACATTTGAAAAATAAGAAAACTCATTATAAGAGTTCAGTGCGTAGTCAGGGATTTGATTCAACCCATGTAACTGAAGACAGATAATTTTGATGCTTAAATTGACTATAACTGTATGTTTGAAGAAGTTCCTACATTGCTTCCAAAGCCAATGAAGGCAGAGGATTATCTGAAAAGAGCAATCAGATTCTTGTGTGGACTAAATTATTCTTTCTTTTTTTTCCTTTTCTTCTTTTACTTCTTCTAATTCTTTTTTTTTTTCTTTCCTTTGAACAGTAAAGGAACGTGGGACATCATTAAAATAATTTAATTTTATTTGATTTGACCAGAAAATTGACTTTATTAACAAGGTATTTATCAGACCTCAATTAGGATATGCAGAAGTACGAAACCAGTATGGTTACATGTCTACTATACCTATTCTAGCAAACTAAATGGGGCTACTTTGGCTACAGAGAACATGATATATTGTAGTTCATGTACACTTCACTGAACTTTCTTCTCCTCAGAAAGAGCTTGTCCATATTCTCTTTTGAGACTGATCTCTAACTCAGGATATCTGCAAAAAGATTACAGGGAATTATAAAGGTATAAGCGCTCCTTGGAGAGCTCCTTAAGAGGACATATTCCAAGTGCTTCTTGGATCAGCTAATAATTTGAAGTAGTTTGTTATTTCGGCTTCCAGACTGGTATCTTAAATATTAATCTGGAAATACAGACGATTCTCACAGATGCCAATTTTCTTAATGGAAGACTGGAATTTCCAAACTGGAAATCTTTTTTTTTCATACTTTGTGAAATCAAATTCAGTTCCTCCACTTAAAAAATATAGGAATATTTCATAAGGGTGAGCACTGACATGGAGATGTAAAAACTGAAGTCTGTGTCTTCCTATTTCGCCTTTATCCACTTCTCTGGCATGGACTCTTAAAAATGCTCTTCCAAGACAAAACATTAATAGTTCTGATTTTTATGGCTATTAGTTAGGATGTTTCCCTTGTAGCTTTTTTATTATGATGTGACAATTTAATATGCAGGAACAATTTTAATGGACAATTACACAAGGAAATCTTCAGTAAGTGTTCAGGAATATCTTTGATACCCTCGAGGATATGATTTTGCAACTATATGCGAACACTAATTACAGGTTATGTAACTAAGAATTTCTCTCTCTTTTTTCTTTTTTTTCTTCTTTTTCTTTCTATACTTCAGTTTTGGACAAAATCTTCTTTTAGTAACAACTCAATATTTGCTGGAGTGGCTCCATACATATTAATAAAAGTAAGCACTCCAACTCCAATTTTTCATCACTATCTTTACTAATAAACTATAAGGGAAAGATATAAGAACTGGAGTTCTGTCGGGAAAAAAAAAAAAAAGTATTTATCTTCATTGTTTATTCATCAGTAACTGACTGCAAAAAATAATAGTAATAATAATAATAGAGTTCAGTTGAAAATCCTTAAACCTCTCCTCAAGTCTGTGAACTGAAATTTCATTCCTCCTTCCTCTTTATACTATTGTTTCCTCTTTTTCTATTAAAATATTTCATGACCTGTTTTATCAGGAAGAAAGACTTCTTTTCTAGAATAAATAAATAAATAGTAAATATGAGTATCGCATCTGCCAAAGATAAACATATTGAATTTAAATTTACAGAGGACTTACTAAAATGTGCAATATAATATAGCTATTATGAGTTACCCCAAAAGTAGGAAAATAAAAATACAGAGCCCAGAAAAAAGTATTTTGTAACAGTTGTGGAAGACAAAAGCATTTATGTGAAGACAAGGTAGAAGTAAACAAAGAGACTTTTTGACATTTACTATGAAAACAAATTTACCTGCCAAATGTCTACAGTAAACCACAACTTCATCTCAGCTATTGTAGACTCCCTTTACACCTAATAGAGAAATGTAGCTACTTTAGAGCTGTCTGTATTAGTAATTTGAACCGAATTGAAATATGAAAACAGTCTTCAGCATGTTTTTGTTCCATAGTTTGAACAATTACTCTTTCGGTTCTTGCCAGTAGGAGTAGGAAAGTCATTCTCCCTCTGTACTCAGCACTGGTGAGGCCACACCTCGAGTACTATGTCCAGTTTTGGACCCCTCACTGCAAGAAGGACATTGAAGCCCTGGAACGTGTCCAGAGGAGGGCAACAAAGCTGGTGAGGGGTCTGGAGCACAGGCCTTGTGAGGAGCGTCTGAGGGAGCTGGGATTATTGAGTCTGGAGAAGAGGAGGCTCAGAGGTGACCTTATCGCTCTCTATAACTACCTGAAGGGAGGTTGTAGTGAGCTGGGAGTTGACCTCTTCTTTCTTGTAATTAGCGACAGGATGAGGGGGAATGGCCTCAAATTGCACCAGGGGAGATTCAGGCTGGACGTTAGGAAACACTACTTTTCCAAAAGAGTGGTCAGGCACTGGAATGGCAGCCCAGGGAGGTGATGGAATCACCATTCCTGGAGGTGTTCAAGGAGCATTTAGACGTTGTGTTGAGAGACATGGTTTAGTGGAGTTGTATTGGTGGTAGGTGGACGGTTGAACTGGATGATCTTGTAGGTCCTTTACAACCTAGCTAATTCTATGATTCTATGATTCTAAGATTTCCCTTAGTTAAAAGTAATGATTAAATACATATATATATTTAAATTCACACAGTCTATTCATATTACAGACTTCTTCTGAAGCTGTATGTTTTTTAAATTAATAATCTGTACTAAATTCTGAAGGTGTATATATTGGAGGCTAATTCTTAGTACTTACTACCTATTTTATATTTATAATGTCAGCCTTCTGTAAGGTTTACACAGAACTGAAATATGATAAATCAGTGAAAATAGGAACGAAATACTCAGGTAAATACCTTCCTGTACTAGGCTCTTTTAGGAGAACTTCCTTCCAGGGCATATCACAGTATTGTTATCTTCATTTTTTCTTCAGTGTAGTAGCCAATGAAAGCTTTGAAGTATTACCTATTAGAAGCACCAGGTCACACTTCTTATTCTGGTTATGGTTTTATTGTGAAAATGTTTCAATACAGTATAAAATAGAATAGTAAAACCAGTTTATTTTCTTGATTATAAAATGCCTGTTTGCACTATTCTTTAAAGAATGATGTTCTGAAAAATCTGAATAATTAGTATAGTTTCTATTAAAATCCCAATTTGGAAAGATACAACCTTCGAGTACTTCCATTAATGTCTCTGCAACTATTTTCAGAATAGACAATAGTCTGAGTTATGAAAACAAAAAAGAATCACGCCTAAGAATGTGTTTAGTCATTTCTGCATTACTTTTCACTCTTTTCCGAAATATCCAATTTGAAGAAACAATAAAAATGTAATAAAATATGCAGGCCTATTATAATCTCTCATAAGGAATAGATGACATTCTGTAGCTAAACTGAATCCACCAACATACCACTCTACAGGAACTGTAGTCATCCACTCAGAATTCATGTCATCTTTTAACTCTTCCTGACAAAATTAACCATTTTATATGAAATGTTATTCCTATAAGTTCAAAATATAAATTATTGATAATGTGGAGCAAGATTTTTGCTAAGTTCTATTGCATTCATATTATGAGAAAATGTCACAAAATAATTACATTTATTGAGCTGAGATCACATTTTAGTATGTCTCAGTTTTGCTGCCAAGCTCTCACAATGCACTGAGTAAGGATTAGTCTGTCATTATAATAATTTGTAAATAAATGATGTCGTAAATACAATCTGAGCTGCAGCTGCTTTGTCGTAGAGTAGAACAAAGTATGATCCTAAGTATGTTAGAGTTTCTACTCTGATGATTTATAGTAGCCATACATAATGAAGTTTATACTCAAATTTTTTCAATTTTATCTTCCCAAACTCATTTTGCTTTTATGACATGCCAAAATAATCTCTCTTATTTATTTATTTATTTTTCTAGGTTACATTAAAATTAGAATGTATTGTCCATTTCTTCTTTTTTCTTCTGTAGAAAATGTAGGAAGCATTAAAGACCAAGTGCAGAATAATTTAAGATTGATATAGTTATAGTTCTCAAATCCAAGCAGCTCAACAAAAAAATGTTTATGGCTCTTCAGTAATAATGGAAATTCACAATAAAGAATATTGCAGTAGTACTTGACAATTTAGTATCCAAAGCTTAGACTTCCAAAATGACTGATTCAAATTCAGCTGTTATTTCTTAACATTAACTATGTACAACTAAGATCACAATGTTTAGTGGATCAAAAAGTAAAAGCATCAGCAATAATTCGGCTGATAAATTACATAATGTGCTATTCTCATCTATACAAGTAGCATACTAAATGTGGCAGAAAGTCCATGATTCATCATCAAAGTACATTTAACCGTCTCTTTAGAGGAGGTTGCATTAGCCATGGCATTCTGAAATACTTGATCACCATTTTTTACCATATCTCCCATTAATAGCTCATACACAGCTAAATTCAGAATTAGATGTGGTGGACAGTGTTGTCTCTACATTTTGAGGAATTTTTCTCATATTAATAGCATTCACTTTTGCAAATTAATAAATAAATTTTGTAAGGTAGTAAAATCTGTACTCAATAAAGATGATTATTTAAAACAAACTCACCAAAATGAGCAGAAAACTAATTGCCTGCTCACAGTAACAAAATAATGGCGATAATTGATTATTTATCTAACATTGTCTAATGGTCAGATGATGTGGCAGATTAAAACTGGTCAGCAGCTAAGAAGCCATTACTCGCTCATTCTCCCCCGGTGAGATGCAGTCAAGAGAAAGACAGCTAGAGAAAAGTTTCATATGAAAGTAAAGGAAAATAAGGATTTTTTATTATTATTTTTACTATAAGGAATTTGTTATTCTGTACTTCATGTTGACTGATACATGCTCAGTCACCTCCTAGAAAGCAAGGTTTCAACAGATGTAACAGTTACCCAAGAAGATAAATGACATAACCACAAATATCCTTGCTTTCTATTCCTTTCCTCTAGCTTTCATTGTTGAACATGACACCATGGTATGGAATATCTGTTTGGTGAGATGGAGTAAGCTGTCTTGGTTGATGCCCCCCAGCTTCTTGTGCACCCCCAGCCTCCTTGCTTGCAGGACAATGTGAGAAAACATAAAAATTTGGTGTTGTGCAAGCACTGTTCAGTAACAGGTAAATCATTGGTGTGTTATCAATACATTTTCGGTAATAAATCCAAAATACAACACCACATGGTCTCCTATGAAGAAAGCTAATTCCAACCCAGCCAAACTCATACAGATGACAATGACAATGTAAGAAACTTACAAATATAAAAATAGTGTATGTAGTGATACTTTCCCATAATATTTTCGATTCTCTAGTGAACAGCTGTTGATAAACTTTTTGAGACAGGAATGATGTGGTCTGTAGGCCATAAACTCAAGTCTATCATTCTTCCATTAATTATTTCCAGGTGATTTAGAGTGAATGGAACTTTATTTCTGTAAGGATTTTCAGGTCTTAACTGCGTACTCTGTGTAGAATCTGCTTTCTTTTTCATTTTGAATTTGGTCCATTCTAGTTCAATGAATAAGCTCTTCTGCTGAAAAACTAAACAATTGTTTCAAATTTCTCTCGTTACTATTATCCTCTGTCAGTCATGTCTTTTCCAGGTGTTATTTTGTTTCGTTTGTTTTCAATTATACTTGTCATTCAGTTTGCCTACTTTTCCTACTTTTATCTTTTCTATGCTGGAAGTATTGTGCACTGCGTTCCATTACTTGCTATGTCTGCAGGTTAACAATCAGTTCCTGAATGAAGTGGCACATGACATAACTAAAGGTGGTATTATAGTCCAGGAGTCCAGGGAAATTTAAAGGTGTATGCAGAATATTTACTTTGATCACTTGTGACAGGAAATACTGCAGAATACTTCAAGGAAAATGTATTTTACTTACAAAAATGAGGGTGATTAAAGACAAAGGAATTGTATTTTTTTCCTTGTCATTTGATCAAAATGACCTCCTCTAATTTCAATTGTGTACTATGCATGTTTTTAAAGGTTTTTTTTGTTTGTTTGTTTTTTGTTTGTTTGTTTGTTTTGCTGCTGTTTGGTAAGAAAAACATGCTCCTTGGATTCTCTGTGAGGGAAAATTTCATCTTAAGTTTTTTGTACATTTCTGAGTTCCTGTAGAGCTTACTCCCTTAATATTGTCCAAGATGACTGCACACTTTCAGCTGTAAATAGAAAATGTTAGTTACTTGAATACTTAAATACTCCAATTGCTCCTCTCAAGAAGAGGGAGATCTCATATGAAAGCCTTTGCTCCAGCAAGATGAAGAATGCTATTTTTGGCTAGAGGTAGAACTGAGCAAAACTGATTTGAAGATACTTTGAAAGTAAACATAAATTTCATAGATATTTAGGTACTAAGTTCATTCACTGAGAATAAGTACAACAGAATTGCGTTTAATAAAGAAATATTTGTGGCAAGGACGAGATATAAAATAAAAGCAGCTCACTACATTTCTTTGGACTGAATAGACTACAAATTCTGCAAGTAGCCACAAATAATTTAAAAAAAAATGGGTCTGGTGATACAACAAGGAGAAATGGCTTCAAGCTTAAAGAGAGTAGATTTAGGTTGGATATAAGGAAAAAGTCTTTTACGGTGAGACTGGTGAGCCACTGGAACAGGTTACCCAGAGATGTGGTTGATGCCCCATCCCTGCTGACTTTCAAGGCTAGGCTGGATCAGACTCTGGGCAACCTGATCTAGCCATGCATGTCTCTGTTCATAGCAGAAGAGTTGAACTAGATGGCCTTTAAAAATTCGTTCCAAATTTAAGGATTCTATGATTATATAAAACCAACAACAAACACAAAGCAAAACAACTAAATTTTGTATCAGTGTGAAAATTTAAATTATACTGTAAATTAAGTAAAAACTAAAGCACAGGTTCTAATTAAGTTCTACAGATAAATTCTCCAAATTTTTAAATTTTTAATTTTTATCCCAATTTTATAATTTGGTCTAATTTATATTTATGCCAACTGCCTTCCCCCAAAAACAACAACAACAACAACAACAATGACAACAACAAAACCTGTCATCAGATTGTCTATGTTTCCTTCTGCACCAGAAGATGCACAGCTATGGCTTTTGTAGTACTAGGAGTCCTCTGATTTACTTACTACAGTATACTTAAATAGCAAATATACAGAAAAGCATACAAAATTACAGAATATAAAATTTAACAGTCCAGTATACCTTTTTTCCAGTTTCTTATTTATTTATTTAAGATTGAAAGATTAGTAAATTTCATTGCTTCACAGTATAGTATTAAAACTTCTCTGTCTAATTAGGCATACTAAAGATAAATAAAGTTTCCTTTCTTCTTTAAAATAGACTGTATTTTTCAAGGAAAATTAAAGTCCTTCTGAACATGGTCACCATATAAGGGCATCTTTTCTTATGACTTTCTAAACATCACAAACTTTGTTTTTGGTCCATCATATTAATCAGGACTTAGAACATGATTTTTAGTATTCTTATACAAGGACAGAAAACACAAGAGTCACAGATATTGTCACAAATATTTTGAATAGACTTCAAAGGGATTGTACTCAGGAAAGAGGGAAAATAATGCCAATGTCACAGCAGAAAGCATTGTGAGTCATTGTGCACTTCTTTTAAGAATTGTTGACTATATTTGATAATAATATTCTGAATTAATTTTTTTACCTGACAGACATTATACTTAGATATTAGAAACCTTAGACAGAAATTTTTGAACAGTATACTTACTAATAGATATTAAATGTATGGAGCTACTACTTTAGTTTGTAATCTGAGAAGCAAAACTGTGTACTAGCATCATAGGCAAACAATTGAAATCATAAAGGCAAATCTTACAGATCTTTGACAAGGCATTTCATTGACCTTATCTTCTCTAAACACTAAAGAAATTGCAGGTCAGGAAACCACTGCTTCTTGTGGCAGCATTCAAACATGCTGGAAAGTCTCAGAGGGCTGACGTGAAGCTGATTTATGTGGTTTAAATCAGTCTGACTGAGCTTTCATTAAATTTGTTGTCTGTTTTAAAATACTTGCCATGTGTCCAATGAAGAGACAGTCATATACGCGACCTTGTGCCCATGGACCTGACCCAAGGTGAACAGAATATATAGCACTTTACAATAGCAAAAAGTAAAACCTAAATTGAATGCCTGTTTTCTGTACTTCTACATGTAGAAAAGGCAAATGCAATGGCTAAACATAGAATGCACAGGCATGTGCTACATCTTTAATGAAGTTATAAAAGGAATGAAAGAACAAATGAATTCAAAAGTATATTATAGAATTTATCATGTCAGAATAGAGTCTCTAAGAATATCTGGAAAAAGTTTAAAGGAAGAGCCAGGGCTGTTTGTGTACAACATTGGAAGAAAGAGAAATGGATAGTGATGTCCCTTCATGTCTTGGTATGATAACTCTATCAAAGCTATTTCCCAAAGGATCCATTTAATAATTCTCAGTCTAGTTTTAGTGTAGTCTACTTGGAAATCCTGGGTTCAGGATTCTGAGAAAAATGCTAAAATTTGAGAAAATTATATGTGTACTTAAGAGCCATGCTAGAAATAATTGCTAAAATATAATTGCAGACATAAGTAAGATTATTGAGCTATGCATAGCTGACAAATAGAAATTTCATGAGCAAAAAATCTAACATGAAGAAGTATAAAATCATTTAAATAAATAAATAGATAAAAATAAGTAAAACAAATCAAACACGCAAAAACAAAAGCAGTAGCTCAGCAGCTCAGCAACACTGAGGATCAAACCATTTCAAACAGCAACAGTCCAACAGCTCTCCATCTGATTTACAGCTGCCTGATCCACAAAAACTACAAAGATTTTGAGCCACATACTCTACTAATTAATTTCTGCTAAAAAAAAAAAAATTATTTAGCATAAAGTAATTAGTGAGTACCAAATACCCTGCCTTCTTACCAGCTTCCCAAAAGTGAGTTTTTGACTCTTCAGTAAGACTTTTTTTTCTTCACTACAGCTCCTCTAAAGAACAAAGAGAAAATGAAATTCATGAAGAATTCAAAAGACTTTGTGGGAAGCAAAACACAATGTGTCTGTGCTTCAAGGTGACTTCTCATAGGCCAGCAGTAGTAACATTAGTGAATTGTTAGGTCATAGGTAATATTTTCTATGGAGAAAAATATAATTACAAACATCTGCAGAACTAAATACATAAACTTTGTGAAATCTTTCATCAGAATAAGAGGTGTAAATGGCTTTGTAGTTCTTTCCATTGACAGAATATGACTAAGCAAGCTTCTCTGCGTAAGTCAAAAATATTCTGACAGATGGAAGAACGTCAGAGGAGTGACTAATTATTTTATATGACAAGTTAAATCAAGTAATGGATCTGATAAACTGGTAAATGATATGTCCTGAAATAAATAAGAAGCAAATCATGCTAGTTTCATCAAGCACAGTACTGCATGCAATCTTGTTAAAACATCTTATTTCTTTAAACTCCCTTCAAATTTTCCATCTTATTTGTTTTGTAGCTATCACGCCCAGAAATGAAAAAATAATTCAGACTCAGTCTGCAGTAATGATAAGAATAATCTTAACTCGGGAGCCTCAGCTGTGTCTATGCCAGAAGTTGGGGGAGATGAACATAACAATTTTTTGACATAAATTTAAAATTGCATGAGAAACTGCACAAACTCATTCTTTCTATTTCTGATCTTGAAGCTTTATAATCACTGCACATTTACTATTTTATTTTATTTTTGTGATGGTGTAAGGATGATTCTTCTAATTGGTAATTTAGCACTAGTCTCAATTTAAAATACATGAACTTAAAGCTGTCTTTTTTTCTGATGTCTGAAATGTCTATATCCCTTTCTAAACATCTCAATCTGCTCTTCAGTAAGAACAAAAGGAAAATCGGAAACTTAATTTGATCCAATTTCTTGTCAGATGTGATTAAATTACACATAGTCTTTTAACATCATTAAAGTCAAAATGACCTTAGAATTACCCTATCAGTATTCTTAGGATCAAAACAGATTAAATTTACAATGCTTTATATGTTAAAAAAAAAAAAAAATCCTCATTGATTTCTAACCACACTTTAAAGATGAGACATCTCATGGTTTTATTGCCTTTCAGACAATTAGTCTAAAAAGATATCTTTCCTAAGTCAAAGTTGAGCAATTTACTTTTCTTTTAGGTGGAGCCACAAGTTTCTCAGATTGGCTTTTCAAATATTTGATTAATTTCTACTAAATACGGAAAATTCTAATGAAATGCAACAACACAAATATCACAAAATCAAACTTTATCAGAAATACATGTCCTTTTTTAACTCATCTCTTTCTGAAAAAAAAAAAAAAAAAAAAAAAAAAGTTGCAGAAGTTTTTATATCCAGAAAGAAAACCAATTCAAACTCAACAGGTAATGTATTACAAAGAAGTGTACAATACATCAAAGTGGATATCAAACCTACTATACTGACTGTGAAAAATAGAAAGGGAAAATTCTTATCATTTTTAAAACATTTGAATAAATTACCCATCTTTAATATGCTATCCAAACTCAGTACAAATAATTACAATATAAATACATTCTTCTAAAGGTAGACTTTTTTTTACATTGTTTTAGTATCTTGATGGGCTCCTGTTACTATCAGATACTGTTGGTGATAAAAAGAGACAATAACAATGACAAGAAAACATTAACAATGCTATTACTGTGTACTAGTAGTGTTAACAAAAGGTAGCAAGAGTTGTGATAACCTATTTATCAACTAGGCTGTACAGATGTGAAATGAGTGCCAAAATAACACTTTGTGTATGATAGTCCCAATCTATTGATGGTTTGCACATGATTTAGGAATCTGAAGTCAAACTTACTAGTATATTATAAACTTCTGATGCTGAAGGAATATAGATCTACAAATCCTTCTTAACCAAATAATATTTGAGCTGCCAAACAAGTGTAGAGATCATTTTCATTCTTAATTTTTTTTGTAGTACTAAAATTTTTTTTTGAGGTTTCCTTGAACCCAAGCAAAAAGGTTGCAGGTTCACTCATGTAGCAGCCAAAACTCTTCTTCAAATGATTTTTTTTTTTTTTTTTTTACAACTTGAAAGTTTTCAGTAGTACAGATTTCTGAAGTATGGGTGTCCAACCTTTTGGCATGACTGGGTCACCTTAAGTAAAGAGGAATTGGGGTCAAATATAAAATGTATATAAATAACATGTCTTTAAGTAACAAAACTTTTTTTACTATTATTACTTAATTAGAACATTTTAAAAAGAGACTAACAAAAACGTAGAACTAGTCAGGTATTTGTCCTTGTTTTTTTTGTGAAATTCATATATGTTTTCATAGGAGTGACCGCAATTCTTACTGAGTTCTCAAGGTGCTTGTCAGAGATTATTGATGAAATTTTACTCTTTCTGTATTTTGTCCTTGAAAAGAGTTGCTCACAAATGTGTGTGATTCTAAAAAGTGATGACATGAATAAGGCATGATTATGAAGTGAGGGATAGTTTCCTCTGGTAAGATAGGTCTTAAAAATTCTAGTTAAGAGACATGGTCAGATTTAAGACTTGAATACCTGATTGCAATTCTGTGCATTTGATTTGAAAATTTGCAGCTAATATATTTATTTTCACTGAAAATGGAGTTGCAAATATATTTAACAAATATGATTTTTTCAGTAATGTACACTTTGGATGTAACTTTTTTATGACTACACACACAGACAAAAAAAGAAATAAATTATTTATTTTATTAATTTATTTTTTTTTTTATTTAAATTATTTACACAGGTTAGTAAGGCATGGAAACTGTCAAACATTTCTACTGAATTCCTGAAATTCCAGTAGCTGAAACACAAAAAATGTTGCAGAATTTTAAATTTACCAAAAATATCCAGCAATACAAATATGGCTTATGGCCCACTAATATCATAAAAGATTATTTGAGAGACTAATCAGAGTGTCAAGATTACCAAAATACAGATGAATGTCCCAAGTATTTAATATCTCCTAGAATTAAAGAACTTACCAACTTCTTACAAGTTCATATATAATTGCATAGATTCACACTAAAATGAAATATTTGGACGTTAAGTTTTTTTTCATATTTACACAGATTAAAGTTGAATAAATGTATTTTAAGAATAATTTGGTTTGCAAGGAGCATTCCACCATAATTAATACACATCAGATTGTTTATGTTTGGTATTTTTTTTTTCACAGAGCTATTTCTTTAATGATTTGAGACTAACAGCCTCTCACCATCTTTGTGTATTAATGTATTAATGTCTCATCACTTCAGCATGATCAACTCTCATTTAAATTCTCTTTTAGAGTCCTTAACGCAATTTATTCAGGAAAATACTGAAGTAGTATTTTATTTTTAGTTACACAAGAAGTAATTGAATGCTTTAATGAATTTCATATGTATATCAACACCTAAATAACATGTCGGAGAAATACTTTTTAAATCAATTCACTAGTTGAACAGTTGGAAAAAAATGGTGAAGTTTTTAGTACTCTTTTTTATAAACTTAGTTATACTCCCTAAACTATGACAGTACTGCCACACCAAAGTGAATCTTGCTGAGGCCATAAGTGCCCCTGATTTTTACACATACTCCCCAGGATACTTAATGCAGCTTTTGCTGTTGACTCTGCTGCCACTGTCATTGTATTATTTAAGTAAACTTTGATATTTAGGTGTGGTAAACCTTCAGAAAATGATTTAGAATTTTAGTACTTAGCATTCTGGAAGTAGAATCATTTCCTTAACTAGATATTTTTGGTGTAGACATCTATCACAGAACTAAGAACATCTTACAGTCAAAGCATTCCCCAAACATAAGTGCTTACTATAATTTTGGATATACTACAGTATCTGAGATATTTTAATGAGTCAAGGAGAAACCATGCAGGACCTAATGGAGATGTACACCCATCAAAGTGACAGATTGAGGACAGAGAGATACCACAGGGCATAGATGTCTGGGCAATTAAATTAACTACAAATAAAAATAAGAAGCTTAGTACAAGATTCACATTACTTATTAGAGACATCTAAATTAAGATGAGTCTACCTGCAGAACTCTCTGCTCTGAGTCCAGTCAATAGTTCAAATAAAGAACGTGGACAGAGTACAATAATCAAGACAAAATATTTAAAAATTCAAAGTGCAACTCTAAAATTACATGAGAGTTACTTGGCCAAGCCATAAACAATCACCATGGATCAAAACACAGAGCCTACTGCATGGCTGTCCCCAAATTTTAAAGAGAATGGTGAAAGTATTTTTGGGAATTTGGACGACTCAAGATGTGTTAAACAATAAAGTTTATGTCTGTATTTTAAAAATTGCAAGTGATGAAGAAATAAATATATCTAAGATACTTACAGCAATGTAGTAAAACAATACAAAGTTAATTATAGTCTTAAAACTGAAATATCTCTTTCTAACACCTTTGAAGAAGTAAAGCAAACCATGAAAAGTTTGTTGTTGCTCTGCTGTCAGTATGTGATGCACTAGTGTTACCTAGCTAAAAAATAGGCATCCTAGAAAACCCTAAAGGTATAGGAAGATGCTTTATATTGCACACAGTGAAGATTATAAGGTGACTAATTCTGGATTACAGATAAACAATTTTTTTTTTACTCAAGATTCTCAGCTAAAGCTCCTCTGAAAAAAAGTCTGGCCCTGCCAGAAGAGAAAAAAAAAAAACAAAACAGTAAAATAAGGGAGTAATAGAAATCAACAACTCTCACACATTTCCAAAAAAATCCTAAAGAAACAAGCAACACTCATTCTAATGCAGTCTTTGAGAGTCTGCATAAACCCAGGAGATAGCTGCTCCCTAGGAAGACACATAACACCACTTGTAGGATGCTACAGCTTACTTCAATACTTTTGTTACCAGCAGTTGAAACACAAAAGTTGTGTATACACATCATGTCAGTTTTCTAACGTATTGTATGCATCAAGAGAAAACTACAATACATGAAAAATATGTTGTAAATGAAATAAAATTGATTTAAAAAATTTCAAAGCTCCAAACCTTTCATCACACTAATGTAGTTTTCTCACTTGCCACCAAAAAAAAAAAAAAAAAAAAAGGCACTTAAAGTAACGGAACCTGCTATAACCAGTGTTTCACTGTGAATGCATTTCCTTTGTGTTTTAGTGTGGTTAAGAGATCCTGACTCAGATATTCTGGTCTTCAGCCTTCTTTGCCCAGTTTCTTTCATGTTGGAATTGAGAGTTCTTGTAACTGAAGAAAAATGTACTTAAATATCAGACAGCTTTTTTCTCTGCTTTATCCTTGAGGGTGTTTTTCCAGGGGGTTCTATCCAATAGTCACTTGAATAGCAGAAAGTTTGCCTTCCTGAGGTTTAGGATCTTGAAATTTATCTCTCAAGATTGAGAATTCTAAGAGGGCATGACCAATGCTGCCCAGGCTACCTCCAGTCTTGACCTCACTAACAAGGCATCCTAAGGGAAGGATTATTGCAGATATTTTGTTTTGTTTTGTTTACCTATGTGTTCAAAAGAACAAGCATTGTAAAGAAACTTTCAGACTTTTTTTGGTGTTGCCTTTTTGCTCTGATAAACAAATACGTATGTTGCCCTCTTACTTTGAATAGATTTCATATTATTTTAGAAGGAATAAGCTGTTCAGAAGTTGATGCAAATGGCTCGTTAGTTTGAAAGGTCTCTCATTCAGCTCTATCTATCTGTTAATTATTTTAAACATTATTATAAGACATTTTTTAATTCAAAATCACAATAAGCACTTTTCAGACAATTGAGAAAGAATTCATTGGTAGCTTAACATTCAACATACTATAATGCTGACAAAAACTATACAGTTTAGAGATGGATGTGATTTCTGTTAGGTCATTCCTTATTGTCTCACTTCTGACACTCTCCTGTTCACTAAAACACAAAATCTATATATTTATTCAGAATCTTTTAAAATCTTTTTTAATCTTTTTTTTTTTTTTAATGTGAATTCATAATATGAAAAAGGAATCTATATTCTGCAAATCGGACAAAACAACAATGATTCTTAGGCATTACTAATGTCCAGTACAAATAGATACTCACACAATCACTTAGGCAGTGATTATCAATGGATCTTATTAGTGGTGCACTTTTCTTGGCTTTCACAGTAAAATGCATGTAATAAATTCCCTAGATGTCTATGTAGGAACATGTTTCCCACATAGTAGATTCAAAGTTCAATTCAAAGTTCTCCATGAATATTTCTGTCAAATTTAGTAGAATTAGTCTAGTGTGTGTTAGTAACAACGTTCTAATGCTAACATTAATTTGAAGGGATTTGTAACAGAAAGCTTAAATGCATGTCAGTTTCCACAGATACAAACAGGGAAGTGTATATATATATATAT